>NW_025941094.1:16812-50573 GCF_000764305.2 Hyalella azteca
TCTCGGGATTGCTTCCCCGAGTCTCCTGATGACTTCTATCTGTCTCTTATACACATCTAGATGTGTATAAGAGACAGGGGCTATATATTGCATTTATGGAACAAAGTCACTCATTACCTACTGATTACCGAGTGCTTTACTGACACTCAATCAGTCATCAGTGTGAGTATATATAGAATTGATATTGAACCCCAGTGACACTGACACACACTTACATCCACGGTCAGGAAGATGTGCCAGGTGCGCGGGAATTTTTATCATCATTGCATCAATTTGCGCCGTGCGCCGTAATATGCCGGTAAAAAAGTGCACCGTGCGCCAGCCTGCGCCGTGCTACTAGAGTTGTTTAAAGATGAATGCGCGGCAACGCTATCACACACGAACAAATATCTGCATCACGTTGACTAGATTTCTAACGTGTTAACTCAGGTTCTAAGAGTCGGCAATGTTCTCAATAATTATTCAAAGATCACAATTCGGTTGGAAATTAATTACAAAACTAAATTGTAGTAGGCGACAATCCACATGGCTTGAGATTGGCTCCTTTTAACGAAGGACTTACTTACTTGGTTAAGATACAACGCAGCACCAACGAAGGTATTAGCGCCCGACGAAGGACTGACTTTGGCAAATAGTACAAACCCGAATGTCAATGTCAGGAATACGATGCGTTCCCGACATCCTCCCGGCTGGAGAAATGGGTTTGTGCGGTGCAAACCCATTGAAAACAAAAATACATGCACTGCATTTTTTTTAAATTGTCAGTTCTCATTTTTCGCAACTTTGAAGGTTAATTATATAGACTAACAACAAATATTAATAAAATATGAATAGCTTCAAGAGACTCATACGTCTCAGACAAATTTACGGCCGGACTCTGTACCTGAAATATCTCCCAAAGTACTGAACATAGCTTGATGAAACTTGGTTCACATATTCATTATGGCCTAAGGGTACGCACACAGTGAAAGCAGGTTGACAGCGTGCTGGTTACCTGCTCAGGCTGGCGCCTGAAACCGTAGAATACAGAAGCCTATCTGTACAGGTTTTCACTGTGAACAGTTACATGATTATCCTATGTTCATTCTTGAGGCAGGTTGAAGCAGGTTGCCCGCGCGGGCAAACCTGCTTTCACTGTGTGCGTGCCCTAATGGTGATGTCAAGCGCGTGACAATTCTTTTTAATATCGCCTACATTTGTGAGTTCTATGACGAAACGTGCCGAAATTAGCAGTGTACCTGATATTTCTTCTCAAATACTGAACAGATCTGAACGAAACTTCGCATATAGAAATCTAACCTCCCAACGGTGTGATGTTTAGCTCGAGACAATCTTTTTACGTTTTGCCTTCGTTGGCGAGTATTTTTCTCTTTTCCCTCATTCGTGATTTAAAAAGTAAATTTGTTTAAATTCGCAGTGTACCAGAGATTTCTTCTAAAATACTGAACAGATTTGAACGAAACTTTGCATAGAGAAACCTAACTTCCCAACGGTGATGTTTAGCTCGTGACAATTTTGTCAATTTTGCCTTCGTTTGCGAGTTATACGGCTTTATGTATATGGCTCTTGGTCAATGCAAGTTCAAAAATCGGCCTGAGAAATGCTGGTCGTTTCTCCGTATAACTCGCAAATGAAGGTAAAATCGAAAAAATTGTCACAAGCTAAACATCACCGTTGGGATTGGGAAGCTAGGTTTCCATATGCAAAGTTTCGTTCAAATCTGTTCAGTATTTTAGAAGAAATCTCTGGTACACTGCGAATTTAAACACAATTTTGCGTAAAAAATTGTCACGAGCTAAACATCACACCGTTGGGAGGTTAGGTTTCTACATGCAAAGTTTCATTAAAATCTGTTCAGTATTTTAGAAGAAATGGCTGGTACACAGGTCTCGGACAAATTTACAGCCGGACTGGCAGCCGGTCTCGCGGCCAAAAGGTTTTCTTAGTGTTTTTATGAGTTTTTCTAGGTTTTATGTGTTTTTAATGGAACCTGTTCCTAACTGGACCTAACCTGCAAGGTTTTCGTTGAGTGGCTAGGTTTTTTCTATGTTTTTAGTCCGGCGGCCGCGAGACCGGCCGTAAATTTGTCCTAGACGTAGTGGTACGCTGCAAATTTCGGTACGTTAAAATAATTGTCACGAGCTTGACATCACCGTTAGGCCATAATGAATATGCGTACCAAGTTTCATTGAACTACGTTCAGTACTATTGGAGAAATTTCAGGCAGAGTCCAGCCGCGAAACCGGCCGCAAGTACGGCCGTAAATTTGTCCGAGACGTTATCACATGACGATGAAGCAGCATTGCGTAAAAGTATCTAAGGACGATGTTGGAAATTTCTGATGACAGTTACGTTACGATGACAGTTACGTGACATATTTTATTTACAAAAGATTTCGCACTCAAAACTATTTTCCCATTAATTACAATGATGAAATTATTTCTGACTCCTTTCATTAACCGTAGAATCTCTAATAACCCTATCAGCGCAATAATAGTATATATAGAACGAGCAAAATCTATCATTTAACACTAATATTTGTTTACTTCATATGTCCAATTTCTGAGGACATGGTTATTCACCACTTGCCTCACGTCCGGACTGAATATTGCCTCACGTCCGGACCGGATGGTCTACGGTAGGTAAAAAACACAAACGATGTTCACCAGTTCGTATAAGAAATTTGTAGAAAATTTCTTTGTAAATAAATTTCTAGATTTTTGCTTTCACAAAATTTCCATATCAAGGAAAATCATAGATTATTTATGGATAATTAAATGCATATTACTTATTAAGTATTATACATTTTCTGTCTCTTGTCCCTTGACAAAATGTATGTGCGCGCTACGCCAATGCTTGCGCGCGCTGCGCCAATGCTTGTACGCGCTGCGCCAACGCTTGCGCGTGCAAGCAGGGATGGCCAGAAGTTGCACCAACTGTGCGCCGCAATAGCTTGAAAAAAGTCAAAATGCGCGGGAAAATTCACTGAAAACATACATAATCCTGAGTGTGGTACAGTGTCGGAATATACCAAGTTTACCCTAGGCCAGTAAAGTATCTTAGATACCAGAATTATCATACATAAGAAATCTGTTAAAATATTGAGTAAATGAGGAAATTAAAAATGAACTGATTCTAAAAAATCACTGGTTTGCCACTACGCGCTGCCAGCCTTATTAAATAAAATTATTTAATTATAAATTAAACTAAACCACATATTTCAAGCAAGATTGAAACCATGTTGTTATTATTGTATGTTAACTGAATCCTACAAATCATGGTTTTGACAAGTATAGTATATTGTATTTAGTAACAGATTAGTTGAAGTATATATCTGTATACATAAAGGCTGAGTGGAAAATTGGGTAGCTTAATAGCTGCCATCCATGAATCATATGCAAGTCCCTGTGAATTTGGTTAATTTTACCTGTTCATAACTTCATATGGCCTTCTTCACATTTTTTCAGTACAGCAATCCCTTGATTAACGCGGTTAATAAATCCCCGAGTTTTACCGTGTTAACCAAAACCGCGCTAATCAAACTTAAGAATATATGGGAATAATTATAATGAATCCCCAAAAATAGCAAAGTTACATAATAATTTTTTTCCCACTAAAATTCTTAATATTTTTTCTAAATAATAAATAATTTTTTTTCTAAATTTCAAGCTTAGTCACCAAAGTGATATTTTTACGTTTAAGCGTTCCCTTTTTGTCCATAATTATGACGGTAATTTATCAAGAAAAATTTTGTAGTTTGATAAAAATGAGCAGTAGATATGGCAGCGATCTGGACCAGTTGAAGGCTAACGAGTAACTAGAGCACCGGCATGGCGCACTTACCGGCAAATGTTGCCGAACTCGACCATTCGAGTTATGAACGAGACAAGGCGCAGTTAAACCGACTCTGTAGTCAGCAGGAGTGCCTACAGAACGGGACCTTATTTAAAGAATTATTGGCTAACAACATAAGATCTAATAAGCAAAAAGTAACACTTTTGTTACGAACGTAACACCTCTGGCTAGAGGCGGGAAAATGATGCGTTGTGAAAAAAAAAGTCGCGCTAATCAAAACTGGCACCGCGTAGATTAAGGGTAGGTCGCAATTTTTTTTTCCGCGTTAATCAAAACCGCGGTATTCAAAACCGTGCTAATCAAGGGATTGCTGTACTGCATAATTAAAGTGCATATTTTCATGTTATTTTCAAGAATTCACCAACAAAAAGATTGTTTTTACCTACAATTTTAGGAAATTTTTGCCTAATATTCCAAATATGTCTCTGCAGTAGGCCAGGGGCCGCTCCTGTTTCCTTAACAGTAGTCACTCTGAAATATCTGCAGAATTTATGGAATTGTAGGTAAAATTGATTGTTTGAGTCCCAGATCTGATTCCCTAATAGTGTCAGCAAACATTTTTTTCTTATTATTAATTTTCAAAAAATAAATTGCATAAGAACCTTAGAAACATTTTCATTTCTGGCCTCATTCATAGATAGCTTCAGCCTAATTTTCAACTTTGAAGTGCCAGTTTTTGATTTTTGTTTTAAAGCCAAAAATTGAATTTTTATGCTAATTTTAGAGCTTGAAAATATTTTCAATGTGAATTACTGTCAAATGGGGTAGTAAGGGATGGGCCGCACAGGCAGGTAAATTGGGACAGTTGTCCCACATTTTGTAGAAATGTAGTAGCAGCTAAACTAATCAAGACATTGCAAAACTAAAAATAGTGGCGTATAGTTCAACAATTTTGCTATCTATGTAGCATAAAAAAAGTTAAGAAATCATACATTACTAGATCTAAAAAATCCCTGAAAAAATTGTAAAAAGCAAGATTTTGGAAACAAACCTCTGCTAAGGTCTGTGGCAAAAAATTCACCATATAAAAAATACATATTTTACTTGCTTAAAAGTTGCAAACAGGTGGTGGCTTAAAAACATGATTAATAGATTTGCATATCTCATTCCAAAAAAATGGGGGCAATTTCCATGAGACACGGTAATAAGGGACAACCCCCTGTGGTAATCAGGGACATTCCTAAAAAGGCATTTCTAGTAGAACCTTGATTAGCAAAAGCTCCAGTCAACAAAAAACTCAATTGACAACAAATAATTTTGATCATATTTATCTTGCTCAGCAAAAAAATTTCACTTAACAAAAAATTAATGCATCATCGGACATCACAAAATTGTGCAGGGAATGTCATAGATGGAATTGTGCACTGGGCAACATGAAATGAAAAGTAATTAACCTAAACTATGATTTATTTCTCCAAAAAATATGATGATTATCACTAGAATATTCCTTTCTGTTTCAGGTACCTATATTTTTTGTTTTTTTTACAATTTTTTTTGTTATCGTGAATTCACTTCACCCAGTTAAAATGGTGTGAAATTTACAACACATTTACATTTACAACAACCTTGTCCACCACAAGCTTCATATCAGCAGCCATATAGCACTTTTCTGTATCTGTAAGCTTACATCATCATGTAAGCTTATATATGGCTGCTGCAGCAGCTATATGACTGCTGATATGAAGCTTGTGGTGGACAAGGTTGTTGTAAATGCTCAATAGCATGTCCATGGATATGGTAATATCACATCAATATACAGTAATGGATATGGTAATATCATCTCAATAAAGGAAAAACAAGTAAAAATTGCAGAAAATGTCATTTAATCTACATCTACATCATCTATAGAGGAAAAGGAGGACTTCAGATTACTGTTAGTGATAGACATGTACACTCTGCATGCTTCAAACATTTAAAATTAAGCTTTATTTCTAGTGTCCCTGATTATCCAGTTTCCAGGTGTAATTTGGGACGCTTTTATTTTGCATCTGGCACCTTACAAATAACATACCTTCAACCGGGGCTACTCAGGACAGTTTTGAGCGTTTTTTTATTAATAACTTCTTATGATGAAACATTTCATAAACAAATTTAGGCTCATTTTATAGCTCTTTGCGAGCGCTATCCAATGGCATTATCAAAAAAATTCCATATGCTCTTCCTAAGGTTCCAGAAGCAAAAAAAAAAAAAAGTCCTTAGTAGCCCCATCAAACGGGGCTACTCAGGACTCAGGACAAGGACTACTGGCAATAAAACTTCATTTTAGAATATTTGAAGCATGCAGAGTGTGCTCATCCATTACTAACAGTACTCTGAAGTTCTCCTCTTTCATTGTAGATGATGTAGAGGTAGAATAAATGACATTTTCAGTGATTTTTACTTGTTTTTTCTTTATTGATGATATTACCAAAAACATTAATTACCTCCAACTGGGGTGACTTCCACTGCATTTTTGATTTTGTTTTGCAAACAAAAACGGGGTCTTAAATGCCGGGGTCATAAACGCCAAGGTCGTAAACAAGGTCATAAATGCCAGAGTGACTTTGGCCATCGTTTATGACCCTGCTTTTGTTTGCAAAACAAAATCAAAAACCCAGCCCAAGTCACCCCAGTTGATGGTACCATATTATTGATGGGATATTAATGTATTATTGATGTAATATTACCATATCCATGAACATGCCATTGAGTATTTACAACAACCTTGTTCACTGCAAGCTTCATATCAGCAGCCTTAAAGCATTTTTTTGGTATCTGTAAGCTCACAGGACGGCTTGTAATTTCACACCATTTTAATTGGGTTGAGTGAATTGTAAAAAAAACTCCTTACTCACTGCAGTGAGTGACAGAGCGCATTTTCTCATACACAGACAATGCATGGCGGACAAACAGACATGGCAAGCACAATAGTGCTCGTTTATGCGCCATTTTAATTAGGTTAAGTGAATTTACTATTAAAAAAAGATCCTGAAAAACATACCTGAAACAGAAAGGAATGTTGTAGTGACAACCATCATATATTTTGGAGAAATAAATCATAGTTTAGGTCAATTACTTTTCATTCTATGATGCCCGGAGCACAATTATATATATAGCATTCTATGAACAATTTTGTGACGACCGATGATGCACTAATTTTTCGAAAAGTGAAAATTTTTTCGTTAGCGAGGTAAATGTAATCAAAATTCTTTGTTTTTAATCCATTTTCTTCTTAACTGGACCCTTTGCTTACTGAGGTTCTACTGTAAATGCGTTTTTGGGGGTGCCCCCAGTAGCCCCGCCATGCGGAAATGACTGCCATTTTTTTTGGAATGATATAGGACAATTCCGTCAATTACGTTTTCAAGCCGACACCTGGGTGCATCTTTTACGTAAGTAAAAAAATTTTTTAATATGGTGAATATTTTTTTGGCTACAGACCTTAGCAAAAGTAACTTTTCAAAATAGCGTTTTTCACCATTTTTTTCAGGAATTTTTCAAAGCTAGTAAATGTAGTATTTTTCAACTTCCTTTATACTACATAGATAGGAAAAATGTTGACATTTACGCCACTATATTTAGTTTTGCAATATTCCAATTACGGTAGTTTTGCTACTATAACAGTTTTACGCCGTGTCGGAGGACTGTCCCGAGTAGCCCCTCCCGTCCCGAGTAGCCCCGGTTGACTATTTTTGACTAGCCCGAGTAGCCCCGGTTAACTATAAAATGAGCTCAAACTTGTTTGTGAAATGCTTCATGGTAAGAAGTTATTAACCTAAAACGCTCACAACTGTCCCTTATTACCATGTTTGATGGTAATGTATAGAACAGAAAAATTAGTTTTTAGTACATAATGAAAAATGGATATGATAATATCATCAATAAATTTAAAACAAATACAAATCACTGAAAATGTTGTTTATTCTACATCATCTAGAAATTAAGAGGATTTCAGAGTACTCATAGTAATGGATGAGTACACTCTGCATGCTTCAAATGTTTTAAAATTAAATTCTATTTCAAGTGTCTCAAATTACCCCATTCCCAGGGGTAATTTATGATGCTTTTTTTTTGCTTCTGGCATGTTACAAATAGCATATGGAAATTTGTTTGGGAAGCCATACAATAGCCCTGGCAAAGACCTTTGAAATGAGCCTAAATTAATTTATGAAATTTCTGCATGGTAAGGAGTTGTGAACAAGAAATAAAACAATTGTCCCATATAACCCTGTTTGATGGTACCTATTGAACTTTGAAATTAGGAAGTGGATACCATGTAAAGTAAATGATTTCTTTAAATATAAGGATACTGACTTTGAAGGGAGTCCCCTTGGTTCAAAATATTGGCATCTTTCCAAGCTTCTGATCAAGCTTTCTAAACTTTCATTCATTATTCCTGTGTAATTGCTTGTCTGATCACAATCAACTGATTGAAATCATATAAATTATTATTGGCACTCTGTCTCAATTGTTATCTATCTCCTACATCAATTTTTTCAGTCCTACAATAATTTATCAAGTATTTTGTATAGATATAATTATTGACTGGATGTATATCTTAAAGCTTGATCTATTAAATTTTACTTTTTGATGAATTATTTTGATGTGTACTGGTAGTGTCTTTCATCCCTTCTCAGAATTTATTTGTATTACTTCTAATATGCCTTTCTCTATTTTCAGTTAAATTCAAAGCAAGTGAGTATGCTTTAGTTTTTTCAACTTCATGGAGCTAGGTATTTTAGTGCTGTCCTCCCAGAAAAAGCTACTAAGTTTCCTCCTTATAACATTGGAAAAAATTGTCAATAACTTACATTTTATCCAATTAAGAACCTTGAATTCTCAATCTGGCCAAAAATTTATACATATTTTAATGGTATTATACTCTAGACTATATCAAAAGTATCATTGATTTATTTATTGGTTATGAGGAATTCAAAAGACTGAGAATGAGGTTTGTAAGAGGACAACACTAAATACTTGCAACGTCTTGCATGCAAATGGAAGTGCTAATCAACATTTTCATTGACAAATTTGAGTTGCCATCCTATGGCAGAAAGTGGGATCAAAGTCATGGATAAGGTATATTATTTCTATTTGAGATTAAAACCTTGCCACTGTCACTCATCACAGTGAGGTTACATTGAAGGGAATGCTGCAGCAAATCTGTTGTCTTCTCTACCTGCCGTATAATGTGCACGGTGTTGATCTGTTTGCTCCTTGGCATGCACTCTCCATGACACTTGGTCTCTTTTCAATTATTCTTTCTTCTTAACTTTCTGCTTTTTGGGGGAAAGTCATCCTGGTTTTTTACCCATTTGGTGAGCTGCAACTTAGAAATTAGGCCAAATTGTTTGAATTTTTTTAATTTTAAGTGTTAAAATGTCTTAATTTGCATGAAAAAAGTTCATTTCATTACTATTACTTAATTGTTTCCCAGTGATTGATGAATTGAATTTGAATTTTTATTCTGCCTCTTATGTTAAAAACTTTCTTCTGAGAGCAGTTGTTTATAAACCTGCAATAAAATCAAACGTATATTGCTGGTTTATTGAGAATAGGATTATGGTTATTTTTATCATGCCTAACACAACTCCAACTGTTAATTGTGCACAGATATTTATTTACCTCTAAATAAAGGTTCTAAACATAGGTATTTCTCCTTTAAACAATTCTCTATTTTAATCTCAATGTTACATGTTATATTTATATGGATTTTTCACTAAAATATTTACCAGTATTTAAAACATAAATTTTATTATTGTACTGATATTCAAAAGAATTAATCATGGAATTTATTGTACCTGGTAAGCTGGAAATGTGATGTCTACCTATAAAATTAAAAGTAATAATAAAAAGGAAGTGTTAGATACATGAGCCTAATTATGATTATAACTAGGCAGAGAGGACATTTTATATCTTAATAGAAGTATTAATTAGTAGTCTTAACCTATACTGGAACATACTTTAATGTACATATTTTTTATGACCTACAATGTTGTTCACTTTCTTTCATAATGCTGTCCAAGGGCCTGCAAGTTATTTTTTCAAAGTCTATAGCATCAGATCTCTGGGGTGTACTAATGTTTAGAGTTCAAAGTCATTTCCTTGGGATCTCTGCTGATTCAAAGATCTATGGTATATATGGTCTTTTCAACATTACAGGGAATGAAATAACATGGAATGTGTAATAATGTCCACTAACTTGTCCATTGTTGCTCATGCTGGCTGAGTCATAGCTCCCTCATTTTAGGGAAATATTTATACTGTGTTAACATGTTATTTGAATCTGAAATTTATTTTTTTGTGTGTATGAGATGCATTGCAACATCAGTTTTGGATTTATTCAATAAAAATTGATATTAAATAAATTTATTTGCATAGGTGATTTTGAAATCTTGCTAGTTATCACTCCCAAGGTAACCAACCAGTTGGCAATTTCTAGGTTCTTCAAAAGTTGGTATGACCTCTAATAAATCATCATGAAGCAAACATTTGTCAAGCAAATTATGTATTAAATTATAAATATTAATAGAAGGTTTTTTCATTTAAATAGAGATTAATCAAGCCTAGCATCAATTTGTTATTACTGCCACAGCCAGTGCAAGACAACCATTCTCCTACTATTTCTAATACTCATGTTTTGACTTATTTGTTGTATGCTGTGCAGACATTCAGGCCACGCAAGAAGCTGCCACCAGGCACTCTAAAGTACAGCCTACACAAGCAGGCACAAGCCTCCCTCAACTCTGGCATCAACCTGCGCAAGGTTGTCAAGCTCCCGCCCAATGAAGACCTCAATGACTGGATTGCAGTGCATGGTTTGTCACTGTTCACATTTCTAGTACATTGATTTAGAATTCAACTAATTTTGGTTGTGTTTTTAAAGTTATAAATGTAATAGTTTCACTTTTGAAAGCAGATGCTAGCATAGAGTTTTTCCTCCCATAGACCAACTGAAATTAGTTTCACTGAATATTGAGGAAATGTTACCAATCAATTTAATAATTGTGTTTTGTTAGGGGGTTATTGATCCAGATTGGTATAGAGAGACATTAATAGGATCTCACTTTCATAACCTTAGGTTGAAAAGGCAATCAAATTGCAATCTGAATGCCTGGTTCCAAAATGCTACTCTTAGTTTTCTGTGCAGTTGTTGATTTCTTCAACCGTGTCAACTTGATCTATGGGACAATTTGCGACTACTGCACACCAACGTCTTGCCCCACAATGAGCGGTGGGCCGAAGTTTGAGTATTTATGGGTGGACGGCAAATCTTACAAGAAGCCCACTGCCCTGCCTGCTCCTCAGTACATCAGCCTCCTCATGGACTGGGTTGAAGCACAAATAAACGATGAAAAAGTATTCCCTGTGACTGTTGGTTAGTTTCTACTGTGGATTGCTGCTTATACATCAAGCATTGTGGTGTAGTTTTGGTTGATGTGATTTCTAGTTAGTATAGTTTTAGTTCTAGCGGCAATGTATTATCACAGTTCTTGTTAGTATAGTTTTAGTTTTTTGGTCTTATTATCATAGTTTTATCAAGTATAATACTGAATTTTTACATTCTAGTTAGGATAATGCATATTATCTGCATAGTTATCATTACATTGATAATGTGCTGTAGGTGCCTCTCACATTCAAGAAATATCTTAGATCTCATTGTAAAGTGGCTTCAAATGTTCATTACTGTATTGTAATACAAGTGCTGATTATAATAAGCATGTTTAGGTACGGCTTCTTTATGAGCTATGCTGAGGCAAGTCACATGCTGCTAAGAATTTGCATTTTCCAACCTTTATTTCCACTGATTTCTGACTCTTTTTAGTATTTAAAAGCTGACCACTAAAAATATTCTGTAGGAGTTATAAATTGGCTTCTCAAAATTGATAGTGTCGTTCGTATAGTGGTAGGTTCAATGTTCATTTAAATAACGGTCCCAGTAAAATACTTTATTGCACAAAACTTAACATTTACATTAAAAGTTTCCTTCACACTAAAGACTGTAACACGGCAAATAGACACCTAGTAGCTTCGCTCTGAGAGACTAGCTTTACACACCACCAGAAGCTGCGTGCACGACCGCGTTCCAACTGCTGCCTTTTCCTATCCGCAATTTCCCAGCACAGTTTCAGTACTCTCTAAAATATTCTTACAATTTTACAATTCAAACCTCCTAACACTTATTCTAACTTGACAACACATTGATTAACTAAAAGCCTATACCTAACGATAAAATAGCATTCAATATAAGACCTCTACAATAGTTGCCATTGAAGTTGGAACATTGCCGTTGAAATATTATAAAGAAAATGCTTTATTTGATAAATAATCATGTTTATAATCTTTGCAGGTAGAAGTGTTTTTTCAAGTTATAATTGATTTCACATTTGTATTCTCCTTTACTAACGCCAGCAAACAGAACTGTGCCTCATAACTGCTGACACAGAAATTGGAAACATAAACTTTCTTGCAGATGTGCCATTCCCTAAAAGTTTCATGTCGCTCTGCAAGAAAATCCTGAGTCGTCTTTTCCGGGTGTTTGTGCACGTCTACATCCACCACTTCGACAGGGTCGTGGCCATCGGCGCCGTGAGTAAATTGAGCGTGACTGGGGCCTAACTGGGCCCTAACTTGAACTTGTTTCTGACCTAACCGTGTTCTGTTTGGGTCCACTGCGTTTTCTATATGGGTCCAAACTTTTCTGTAGGGGTCCTAACTGTGTTCTGTATGGATGCTGTGTTCTGTATGGGTCCTAACTGTGTTCGGTATGGGTCCTGTGTTCTGTATGGGTCCTGTGTTATGTATGGGTCCTGTGTTATGTATAGGTCCTGTGTTATGTATAGGTCCTGTGTTCTGTATGGGTCCTGTGTTCTGTATGGGTTCTGTGTTCTGTATGGATCCTAACTGTGTTCTGTATGGATCCTAACTGTGTTCTGTATGGGTCCTAACTGTGTTCTGTATGGGTCTAACTGTGTTCTGTATGGGTCCTGTGTTCTGTATGGGTCCTGTGTTCTGTATGGGTCCTGTGTTCTGTATGGATCCTGTGTTCTGTATGTGTCCTGTGTTCTGTTTGGGTCCTGTGTTCTGTATGGGTCCTGTGTTCTGTATGAGTCCTGTGTTCTGTATGCGTCCTGTGTGCTGTATGGGTCCGAAGTGTGTTCTATATGGATCCTAACTGGTCCAAACTCACTCCTAACTAGGTCCTGTCAGAGTCCTAAGTTTGCTCTATCTGAGGCCTAACTTCTTATCAGGGTCCTAAGTGTGTTCCATTTTGGTCACAACTCGTGTGATGACTAGTCATAGTTCAAAGGTGCGTAAGGTGCACATGGTTCTTTGTTTGGTGTGTAATGTGTGCGTCATTGTGTGTACGTATTGTTGGTTAGCAAATATTTGCAATAAATTGGATCATGAATGGTATTGCTGGATTGTTGGTCAAAATTAGAAAGTTGGTACGAAAGGAATGATGAGATTATGACGAGATTATTTTGGCAGAAAAAAACTGTATTATGCAGTATAAATAATTGTGATAAATACAATAATATGTTGTAAACATAATGTATTTGTAATGCGGCCATTTCTATGTGGTGCAGGAAACGCTGCTTCAAGCACTGCTAGTATTTAATCTCCATGCATTATTCTAATGATACACTAAATATGAGGTCGATGCCAGTATGTTGACGTTTGTTTTGCGTGCAGGAGGCGCACGTCAACACCTGCTACAAGCACTTCTACTACTTCATCTCAGAGTTCCAGCTCGTGCCGCCCAAGGAGCTCGAGCCCCTCAGCGACATGACGGCCAGGGTGTGCCATGAGAGCGAGCCTGACTTCGAGTGACGTGTGGCGTGACGTGAGCCTGACTTCGAGTGACGTGTGGCGTGACGTGAGCCTGAGTACTAGTGACGTGTGACGGCCTGGCGTGACGTGAGCCTGGGTACTAGTGACGTGTGACGGCCTGGCGTAACGTGAGCCTGAGTACTAGTGACGTGTGACGGCCTGGCGTGACGTGAGCCTGAGTACTAGTGACGTGTGACGGGCTGGTGTGACGTGAGCCTGGGTACTAGTTGTGAGTGAGTGTCATGTCGTGTGTAACGTTAGCAAATTATGTTAACCAGTCCATGTTTCATCGAATCTGTATCTTAAAAATATGAACAAGTCTGTTGGGCCTCCACGTTGGCTTCTTCGAGTGTTGCGCTAGACGCTGCCGTGTTGTGCCGCCACCTACAGTAGAGGTAGCGATGGTGGACAATGAGTCAAATATTCAACTGACGCCCTGAAGGTACAGCTTCAACTTATACCGTGAATTTATGGCTTCTACTTGCACCCTGAAGTTATACCTTCAACTTGCAGCCTGAAGTTGCACCCCAACTTACATCCTGAAGTCATACTCCAAAATTAAACTTACACCCTTTATTTACACTTCCAACTTACATCTTCGAATTCACACCCCAATTTGAAATTATACGCTGAAGTTACACCCCAACTTAGACCTCCAACTTGGACCCTAGATTCGTCCTTAGAAGTTATAGCCTAGACGTTGACAATGAAGATCTTTTATAGTATTTATATGATTTTTCCTAGCTTTTGGTTCTAAAAAGTATTACGATGAATTATTTCTAATTCTTATGAATATTATATAATAGAATAATGACTACTGATGTGTTCATAGCATTCATAGTATCTCATGCGTTTTGTTATTGGTGTTGACCTCTTAATAGAAGAGTGACCTGCTGTGTGCACTTGATTCGAGCTTTTATTAAACTGATTAATTTTAATTTAATATTAATGTAAAGTCTTCTTGGTTTTATTATGAATCGTGCGTTCTAATTCTAGTTCGACTGGTATTGCTTTGCCACTTCCCTACGCGACATTCCGATGGCCAAGGTCTGTGTCCTGGCGTTGTAGTTGTAGTTAAATATGTTTTATTTTAGCGTGAACAAATCTTGACGTACTTTGTACAATATATGTGTACGTCAGTACGTTATATAGACGCTGTTACGTACTCTAAGCGTTGTAATCACGCTGTGACACTTATGTGTTCAGTTCTTGAACGTTAAAAACCATGTTCAGAGATAGCCGTCTATCTTCAGAGTCGTTAACCTCTGTTTATTATTATGTGTTCAACAAGCATACGCTTTTAATGCAGTTCAAAAAGTTCGTAAAAATCAGCCTTCGCTCGTGTGTTGCGATTTTCGTAGTCTTCGTTACAAATCCGTCGTATTTTAGTGTGCAATGTTCGCATTGTTTGTACACACGAAACTTGTTTAATGACGCTATAAAGAATCTCTTAAGTTTTATCGTACATTATATTTGTCCCATTTTAATGTCAGATTAATATAATATATTTTGGTGTCATTAGAATCGTGTAGAAAAAGTTGCTCTGCAGGTCATGAAAATGTGAAATTTTAAATGAAGCTGCAAGCTGTCATATGTTTACGCTGAAATATAAATCATAGTCGCGTTGCCTGTGGCCGCTGATTGCTCAGCTTTAGGCGCGACTCCTGTGCAAGGCAATGTTCTGCTAATTAATTTCTTGTTACCTTAAACTTCATCTTTTCAGGATTGTTAATGTTTAGTTATTGGTCGTTCTTTTTCATTGATATTTTTCAACGCGAATAAAATTTGTAATCACTAACTAATGTTGAACATCGTGTTTTATTTTGGTAACTTATACAAGCGTTCAAATTTTCTCCCAAATCGGCCTCGTAAGGATGACGTCGCGGCACCTAATTGCGAGATGCATTGTGGGATGCAGGCCATGTTTGTTGCATGGTCTAGCTTTCTCCTACGTGTTCAATGTACTGCGCTTGTCTCTTTTTAAAATTTTGCTTGAAGATAGGACGCTACTGCGCTGTTGGATGTACCAGTCGTTTTCACGACTATTTAAACAGAAAACTTGACAATGGAATGCGTTTCTTCTGTTTACCAGCCGTGAAGGAAGTCCAAAGCAGCGAAGTTCTCGACGTTAGCACAAGACGTCGACGAGTGACTGTTGTTTTCTCTCTGCATCATACAATTGCATCGACTGTGACCGCTCCAACATGTGCGCACGTTTCTCCAACCCCTGCCACACAGTCGCAGTGAGCTGATATGTTGGTGCCGTAAGCATCAGCCATCACCCAAGCTTTCAGCAGTTTTTCATTCAGCCTCATTGAGTGCATCACCTGAAAGCCGAAAGTTGTGCCTGTTATGTTATCTAGTATGATATTGATATACCATATTAGAAAAATTACGGGGGCCAAAATCTGTTACTTGCCAGTAGACAAACTATATAAGCAAGAATAAAAAGTAATAATATTTACAGATCATATTACATTGTCATGAACACTCATGATCCATTATCCTCACCTTGGCAGCAATGACGGTGTTATTGCAGTAGGCTGGTTTGTGCGTGTATTACGGTGTATATCTCCAGCACCCATCCATCGCAAATTCCTTGAAAGCTTCAAGCGTCTTGCATGCCTTGAATTTTTGCAAGTTGTATTGACTAACACTTAATAGTTTAGTAAATCACCGTTTGAAAGTGGAGGCAGACTTTGCAAAATCGGCACATCATTGCTTTGCCAGCACTTCGTAGGGATCACCTTCGTTAATGTCGAACAATTTTCTTTAATACCGGTCTCTCGCTGAAGGAAGGAGCTTTTGACAATAACTTAATCCTTTATGCTTTGCTCTTTCTTTCTCCATTACCAGCAATAGAGAAAGTTATTTAGTCATAAGGCCTTTTATTCTGAATTTGTTTGCTATTTCCTGCATATTTTACGTGGTTCACTGTGTTTCAAAGATATTAGGTTTACATTTCGACCGGATAAGTAGTAGAACTTTTCAACTTGTAGAAGCTCCTTCTTGCTGAATAGTTTCGTTCGGGATGATTTCGGCATCATCGTACTTCCTTCACTCATTCACCTTTCAATGGCATTGGCCCACCGCTGTGATCTGTTCATACCCGAAGTCTTGAAAGCAATTAAAAAAAAAATGGCCGCCGTGTCAGTTTTGGCCATGCTCCGATAAAAATAATCTTAGAGTGCTCATGTGGTTGATATTGTATCATAATCGAAAAGTTATAATGAATCCAAGCAACAAATGAGAAACAAACCTTAAAATTCAAATCAGAGATGGAGAGAAGATCGCAATCAATGGATACTAAACCAATGATAAATCTTGTAAATCGCAGGAAATGCTAATCAAAAATATATTTATTATCAAATTCATAGTCTTCATTTCCGCTGCGTTTTTGCGAACTTGTTTTCCATAGTTTAGTCTGCAAGTGACTACCGGTAAACGTTCATATTTTAGAATTTAGGCTCCCAAATCTTTGGTAGACTAGCCGCGACTCGCGACACCAGATTGCCTAGCTCAAAATACCAGAAATTCTATAGTTCAAAAATAGGCTACTACCTCCAAATTTAATGAAATTATTCGTCAGAAACATTGGTTATAAAAGAAAAATTATCTTATGTACTGTGCATTTATCTAGCTTGACGATAACTAGCCAAATTAAACACGTTATATTTGTCCCTCTGTTTGGAACATTTTGACACTTTCCTTTTCCTGTGTTTGATTACATTGTCACGTTTTCCTTTTTGTATCACAGTGTCGCACTTCTCCCTCTTCGCTCAACATGAGCAAGTCACGGAAACAGGTCATCTTCCTTTTGCTTATTTTCGTACATGCATGCATATTGCATTTATCTAACACAGTGGTTCCCAAAGTGGGCGATATCGCCCCCCTAGGGGCGGTGGAAAGATTTTGGGGGGCGGTAAGGAAAAAGCGGGCGGTAGGGGGGCGATAGGGGGGCGATAGTCCGAAGTCGAAGTCAGAAGTTCCAACGTGTTTTTGACGATTTGTACACAACACGTGCAGCGCATGACTCCCAACGATGGTTTTTTCACCCAGATCTGTTTTTTAACCCCTCCTGGGTTTACGTCTCGGACAAATTAACGGCCGGACTCGCGGCCGTTCTCACGGTCAATTTCCAAATTCAATGATCAAGGAATATCTCTCAAACTAATGAACTTAACTTGATGAAACTTGGTACACGTATTCATTATAAGGACCTAATGGTAATGTTAAGCTCGTGAAAATTTTTTGAATTTTGCCTTCATTTGTTTTTGCCATAGTTATATGGCAATACGGGCCGAAATTCACAGTGATCAAAGAATTTCTTCCAAACTACAGAACAGATTCGAACGAAATTTTGAATTTACAGTCCTAACTACCGAACGGTAATGTTTAGCTCGTGAAAATTTTTTCGATTGTGCCTTCGTTCGCGAGTTTTCTTCATTTCACCTTCATTCCTGATTTAAACAGCAATACGTGCTTAAATTCGCAGTAATCAAGAAATTTCTTCCAAACTACTAAACAGATTTGAACGGAAATTAGTATTTAAATACCTAACCTTAGCAACGGTGATGTTTAATTCGCTCGTTTGCCTTCGTTTAATTGCGAGTTATACGGATATACGTAAACGGCTCTTGGTTGAACCGGCCGGTATAGAAAAGCCGGTCGTTCCTCCTATATCTGTATAACTCGCGAACGAAAGCAAAATAGAAAAATTGTCACGAGCTTAACGTCACCGTTGGGAGGTTAGGTATTTATATACAAAGTTTCGTTCAAATCTGTTCAGTAGTTTCGAAGAAATTTAATGATCGCCTCGAATTCAAGCGACAAATTATCCGGCGATACGGGCCGAATATAAGGAAGTGTGAAATCAAGAATGACGGCGAAATGAAGAAACACTTTCAAACAATGGTAAAATCGAAAAAAATGTTTTTAAGCTAAAAAATCACCGTTTGGTAGTTAGGAATGTATATTCAAAATTTCGTTCAAATCTGTTCAGTATAGTTTGGAAGAAATTCTTTGATCACTGCGAATTTCAGCCTGTATCGCAATATAACTCGCGAATGAAGGTGAAATTTAAATATTCTCACGAGCTAAACATCACCGTTAGGTTATGATGAATACATGTTCCAAGTTTCATCGAGCTTCGTTCATTAGTTTGGGAGATATTACTTGATAATTGAATTTGGAGATTGGTCATGAGACCGGCCACGAGTCTGGCCGTAAATTTGCCCGAGACGACCTAGATTTCTAGTGCTGTAACAGTTAAAACAGCTGAAAAACATATTGGTTCACTAAATGGGGTTCTATTTGTGAAATACACATTTGAGTTTAACCTTCATCTTTTAAAATTGCAGCGTAGTAAATTTCAAGAATGAGGCGTTTGTTTTTTTATGTGTCTGTGGGGGGCGCTAGAAATTCACTAGGAAGCCGAAGGGGGCGCCAGCCTGAAAAAGTTTTGGAACCACTGATCTAACATTTCGGGTGTGATCACTTGTTGCGGCTGAGCAGAAAGCTTTTGGTCCGAAAAACGGACTCCAGTAACTTGGTTGAAAATTTATTTCGTTGCTTGTTATTCACATAGGTGACTTGTGAAAACATTCGCTCCACGAATGCATTGGAGACAGGTCAAAGTAAACAAGTGATGCAGTAGGCAGCCAGTTCTATGAATGGGTGATGATTTTCAAGATCAGTGAAATTTTGAATGGCACCCCAGAATTCAAGTGGCACACTAGAATTCAAAACCACCAAACAAAAATGGTGGAGCTTGGGGTTCGACAACCTCACTCGTCGTAGGCCATTTCATCACTGAACAGTAATCAATCAAGGATAATCACTCTCGTGCTCATATTGTACAAAATACTGTTGTTAAATGTTCACAATTAGATTGGGGTTATTTCATCAAGCGGTAAACTTGAGGGTCCAAAAATAGCGGGAAAGCTCTAGTAGCGCCGCTATGAAGGTAATCTATATAATCTACGCCTACGCTGGAGGAAGTTCAAACTTACGAAGTGGAACTTGCAGTAAATTTGCAGGAAGCTAGAGAATACCGAAAAAATACCAGATTTTGGCAAATATACCAATATACCAGATCTAAAATGTTCATACCAGACACCTTCTGAAAATACCAGATTTGTTAAATTTGGTATAGAAATATACCATCTGGCAACGCTATTCTGGTATTCTCGCCGAGAAAAAACCTGGCAACACTGCTCGCGAGTTGAGATTTTGAGAAAGTCAGTTGCTTTTGCCGTGGACGGTGGAAGCACGTGTGTGAATTGCGACCTCTAACGTAACCGGGAAATTTGTGTCTCAGTTTCCTACAAGTATTCAAAACCATAATTATTTAATTTGTTAACTCATTATTAACCCGACTGGCTTCCTCCTTCAGATGTTTGCCGGTCCGCCTTGTTATTTTATTATTATTTTTTTTCTTGCTCTTCTACTTTATTTAATTTTTGTCTTGTTAACTTATTTTTTTTTGTTTGTTTTCTAACTTCTGTTATGTCTGTTCCACATGGAAGATTGTAGTTGCCTTACGTGAGCTACGGGGCTACGGCGTTACGGGGTCTGGTTTTGCCCGCCTGCGGTGCTTGGAGCAGCAGAGGCTTGTGTTGGCGTCCTCGGCTCGGAGTTGGGGTCTTGGGGAAGGCGGAAGCATCTTCTGATGGTTTGGTGGACGGTGTTGGAGAAGTCAGTGTCAGACTGTGAGAGGCTGAGGGTCCGGTGAGGGATTATGATATTATCCCCTTTCCAGCTGGGATTTGTTATGCCCAAAAATGGTACCTATGGGCTATGTGTACTGGTTAGTGGCTATCTTAATAGGTACTTGGACTAACTTGACTTAATCATGATAAACAAAGGACATGGAAAATTTTCAAAAAATGCATCAAATAAAAGAAAAATTAAAAATATCAATCAAACAAGAGACAACAAAACAATTCTATAACAAATTAGTTTGTCCACTCTACTCTTGATTCCCATTTTCCTTTATTACTGTAAAATGGGGTAACTTTGATCACTTTTTTTTTCAAAATGATGCCATTTTTTTTACTAGATAAGTTAAACTTAAATTGAAACATGCAAAATACAGGTCTATACTCTAGCTTTTCTCACCAATTACCATAAATTGCTGGCTCCTGCCTCTCATAGTTTTGATGTACCTAATTTCAAAAAAAGTGATGGTCTTTGTTACCCCAGCAGGCCCAGCTCATGGGGAGTCATGGGGTTTCTTTGACCGGGTGGTAAAATCAATTTTATTTTTTGATAAAATAACTCCAGGTTGCATGGTGCCAATCCATAGGTCATTCAAAAGAACCTGTTCTTATGTCATTTTGAACCGATCAACACTTCTTTATGGACCGATCGTAAAACACACCTTCACCGCATAGTGGCTAGTCTGGAAAAGTCCTATTTTTGTCTGAAATATCGCGGCTCTAATATCATCAGGATGGAATTCTAATATTGATTGTTCATATATTATTCCCGATACACCTACACCAGTTTCTCGATACAACATTATTTCAGGCAAAAAAATGAACTTCTTATAGGCTTAAAACACGTATGGGTATGCTAAGTTTCTATAAGGTAGGCTAACTCACTTGGAAATGTTGTTGTTGCGTGCCAGCAAGGCTGCAGGCGCAGCTTTCACTCAACAATTAAAATTATACAAAGTATTAGTTCGTTAAAGATTTGTCTCTTAAATCACCACGTGTCGAATATTGCCACACAAAGTGACGGAATATAGGGATTTGGTAGGTTTCCATTCTAAAGGCTTTTTAATAAATATGGCAACATTTTGTGACGTTTCATTGTTGCTGACACGTAGTGAAGTGTTTTGAGTCATGTGAAGGCAACAGAACTTATATAACGCATACGTTTTTTTTATAGTTTTTCATTTCTCGATGCGTCCTTAATGTGTCGGAATATACCGCGTTTACCCTATGTAACTAGAAGAGTTCTACTACAATGAATCAAAACCTGGAGTTATTTTACCAAAAAATGAAAAAAATTGGAGGGGTTACTCCGACAGGCTTTAAATAATAGCTCTTTTTTGTGGGACACATTTTTAACTTTTTTAACCTATTAGATATGCAAACTTTTTAAATCTTTCTATTGTGTTACGTAGCCTCAGTATTAGGCCTTTGATGGCCATTGACGAAATTCTTCTATGTCGAATCATTCTTGAGTTTTGGGGGTTTTTGTTAAAAAAACAAAAAGTGGTCAAAGTTACCCTGCCGGTCAAAGTAACCCCATTTTACGGTAGTCAGTCACCTGGCTGAGTGGTGAGTGCTGTATCTGAGGAAAGCTTCCCACCTAGGGTGGAATGCTTTTTCATAAGTGAACTTCCATTCTTAGAATTCCACACTGGCACTTGACCATGTTAATCAACACTTGACAATCATTAATTGACATAACACACTCTTTATGTCCTGCTAGACAACCCAGAATCAGACCTTGCAGTGATGTCACCCTCACCCATGTGATCCATGGCCTGTGACCTCACATGATGCAACCCCTTTGCACACCAAAAATGAATAAATAATTAGCAATGAAAAATATGTTACAGGAACACTTTAAGAGACTATGGATAAATAGAATATGATATTAGTATCTTCCTAGCATAATGTCCTTAACACTATCTAGAGTAGATCCTTTATTTCCATTGCACACAGCTGAGACTGAGAGCGGTGAGCAAAGGAAGCAGCAGCCCACTGCATGCACTGCCATCTGTAGGTGGCCCATTCTATGCTTGAAATTTCTTCCCTTCTTATAAATTTTATAAAATTTCATAATTAATACTTATTATTATTGAATATCAACAAATAAAATTCATTCTATTTTACTAATTTCATTCTACTTTTAGTAGAATATATATTACTTATTATTTAGTACCATCAACTTAGGTGATTTTGGCCCCCACATACAGCAGAAACAAATGGCAGCAATACAAAATAATTAACTTTGGCCCAAGTCACCCTAGTCACTTTGGCCAATGTTCACTATTTTGTTTTGCTGCAATTTGTTTCTGTTGTAGGTGTGGCCAAAGTCACCCCAATTGACAGTAGCTATAAACATCACTCCAAACCGGGTGATCGCTCAGTTGTCATGTGAAGTTTATATAAAAATTAAAATTTATTTAGCAAGTATTTCTTGCAATACTTTGACATTTGAGAAATAATTTGAAGTTTCTCAATATTAACAGCATTGAAATCCATCGAGAAACGTAAATTTTTAATATTTTTAGGCTCTTACTGACTTGAAACCAAACTTTATCAATGCATTTTGCTTTCAAATTCAAAATTCAGTTGACCTAACAAGGCTAGCTGCCACAGCTGCTGCCCTGCTGGTGCAGCTTGCTGCTGACACAACACTGAAGTCCATAAAGAAGCATTGATCGGTTCAAAATGTCACAAGACCATATTTTTTATATTACCTATAGAATTGCACTCTGGTAGGGAAACCACTATAGAAGCCTATTTCAGTAGGAATTATCTGCAATCTATAGCTACTCATAACTCCAATTTAAACAATTATAAATTTAAGGGGATCATATACCCCCCAAAAAACTTTTTTATTTACAGATTACTTTTAAACTTGGTGCACATGTGTAAAATAGAAATTAATAACTTTTTTGCTTTGTGTGAATTTAAAAAAATGAAAGGAAACATGAAATTCATAGAAAACCGCCAAATTGCGGGTATCTATAGTCAGATGGGGTAAGACAGGACCAAATTCACTAACAAGCCTGTAGCATCTATACCATGAAAAACTAAAAAACCCTAAACCTATCACAAGGTGTAGTTGTGCAATGGGCTTCTAAGCTATAACTTGGACGTTTTGCATCCAACATAGTTTTCTGTACAGATTAAAAAAAGTGAGCTGGTCCCATCTTACCCCAGTGGGGTAAGAAAGGACCAACTGGTAATTCTTATGTTAAAAGGTTTTTAATAAAAGTACAAATCTGATATTCAATATTTCCATCAACAAACACATTATTTGATTGACCAACCCTTGTTACTGTTTTGTGTTGCAGGGAAGTCAACTCTAATATCACTCACATTGAAGTTTTTGTCATGAGAAAACTTTGTTAAGCATAGTAATAGTGGGTTGGCTTTGTTTCATTGTAGAGCACTGCTAAATGCTTCATGTATATTCCATTAGCATCACTGTCTGAAAAATTTATCAAATTGGTAATAAAACCAATGAATAATAACTTAAGTTTCAGACATCATGTGTTTTCTTTCTAACTGCATTTGTGGTGCACTTCTTCAAACATAGCTCATGCCTTCTCACAGAGTTGTGATCATAATTATTTTTCATGTTTCACACTGTGATTTTTCCCCTAGCTAATCTTGCACATAGTTCTGCAGCTCACCAATGGCAAGAGACATCCCTATTTTCTCCATCCCCTTGATACAATTTACAATACCGTCAACCGGGGCTACTCGGGACAGATTTGATCATTTTTTTTTGTTAATAACTGTTAATAACTTCTTACGATGAAACATTTCATAAACAAATTTAAGCTCATTTTATAGCTCTTTGCCAGGGCTATCGAATGGCATTGTCAAAAAAATTCCATATGCTATTCCTAAGGTGCCAGACGCAAAATAAAGATTGTCCCGAGTAGCCCCGTTGGTCGGGGCTACTCGGGACAATGGGAATAAAACTTCATTTCAAAACATTTGAAGCATGCAGAGTGTGCTCATCCATTACCAGGGTTGGCCATGATTAAATCAAAATGATTAAATCATGTGATTAAATCACTTGATTTTTTTTATAAAAAAAAATCATGATTTTTTTTGATTTATTTGATTAATTTGATTTTTTTGATTTTTTCATGTATTTAAAAATATTGAGTGGCAGTCTTTAATTTATATTGAGGTATTGTTATTCATGGTTTAGTATAAATGTACTATGAATGACAAATTGGTATATAAACTTGTTGCCTTTAGTGTGTATTAGGTTCTAATAAATTGAATGTTTTTGGTACAGAGGCATCAAGTGTGCAATACATTGTACGTAGCTAGCAGCTTAGCTAATTCTTTAAGGCTATAAGTAGTCTTAACTATTTGACTACCTATTTGTTATATATTGATTACAATATACAATTTAAATGTGTTAGCTAGCTTATACAGGGTGGGGCAGAACTGATTGAACAGTTTTGAGGCGAAATAATAGTAATGGAGGTACATAAAGAAGAAAGTTTATTTTCCTTAAGATTAGCATAACATACTATTTAAAATACTTATGTTTTGAAAACAATATCAGGAAGATGGTGTCTGTTAGCTGCATCACACTGTTGGAGTTGTTCTCGGAAGTTTTCTACAGCACGTTCACACATATGGCGAGGCATGGCCATAACCTCTGCAATAATCCATTCCCTTAGCTGTGGTAGGGTGTGAGGGCAACTTCTGAACACCCTTTCTTTTAGATGTCACCAAAGAAAGAAATCGCAAATGCTCAAATCATGTGACCTTGCAGGCCACTGCAAATCACCCCTCAGAGACACCAGACATCCGAAAACATGAGTTTCAAAACATTGAGTGACATTTGGGCTGTGTGGGCTGTAACCCCATCCTGCTGGAAACACAGGTCTCTCAATGCATCATTTTCAACAATGTTTTCCATCATAGGCTGCAAGAAATTTTGCAACATTGCAGCATAGCGATCGGAATTCACTGTTACGGTTACTCCCTCCTCCGGGATCAACTCCAACAGTGTGTTGCAGCTAACGGCCCCCATCTTCCAGATATTGTTTTCAACACATAGGTATTCTAAATGGTATATTATGCTAACCTCTAGGAAAATAAACTTCCTTCTTTATGTACCTCCATTACTCTTTAATTTTATCTCAAAACTGCTCAATCGGTTCTGCCCCACCCTGTATATTGAGAGGTTGAGATTGTATTGACCTTTTAGGCAATTAGAAAGATTTTCCACCCTAATACAAGTATTCTAATTAAAATATTTAATTTCAATCTTTAAATATGTGAATTTAAAACTAGAAACAAAACAATTACAATTATAAGACTATATATAAAATAATTGAATGCAGTGAATGGATTTAAAATATTTGAATTGTGCACATGTTTATTTCAAACAGTGTTAGCTTTTCTCATAACTTAAGTCTCGTTTCAAGTCGTATGAGGTTTGTTTGGTTATCGTTCAGTTTATGTTTAGTATTGGTTTATTGGTCTGAATTAAATGGGAACAGTGCAGTCAGTCACTACTAGTCGGTGTGTATAGAAGGTAGAGTCTGGTAGATTTATAGGACATAAAACTAGTAGATCTATTGATAGTGGTGTGCACTGTGCTATCAGCTACCTATCTGTTATGTGACTCTTCAATGTTTAGGAGATCTGCATTCCTGAAATGTTTCTGTATATTGAAGCAAGTTAAATGGTCAATATTTAGCTCATTACCTTGCTCCATACAAACTTTACAAAGCTAATGAATAGACTTATCAATAATTGTTTATCCAAAATTCCCCAAGTGGTAAACACCACCTTGGCCTGTTGGTCATTATTGAAGGCAATAAGTGTCCTTTTTAGCCATCCATTATGATCCATTTACTGTTATTGTTAGTAGGCTAAATGCAACATAAAAAATAACGCCTCAAAAAGACAAAAAAGCTGAAAAAATCAAATAAATCAAAAAAATTATGAAAAAATAAAAAAATAATTGATTTTTGATTTTTTTTATTTAAAAAAAAAAAAAATAAAAAAAATTGCCAACCCTGTCCATTACTAACAGTACTCTGAAGTCCTCCTCTTTCATTGTAGACCATGTAGAGGTAGAATAAAGGACATTTTCTGTGATTTTTACTTGTTTTTCCTTTATTGATATGATATTACCATAAACATTAATTACCATCAACTGGGGTGACTTCAGCCACGTTTTTGATTCATGCTGGGGTCGTAAACACGGGGTCGTAAAGGCCGGGGTCATAAACGCCAGGGTTGTAAACCAGGTCATAAACGCCAGAGTGACTTTGGCCATTGTTTATGACTGTTTATGACCCTGCTTTGGCCATCATTATGAATGCAGCTGAATCCCCCAGTTGACCATACCCTATTATTGATGGGATATTACTGTATTATTGATGTGATATTACCTTATCCATGAACATGTCATTGAGCATTTACAACAACCTTGTTCACTGCAAGCTTCATATCAGCAGCCTTATAGCTTTTTTTTCTGTATCTGTAAGCTTACAGGACGGCTTGTAATTTGTGTGACGGTAAGTGAACTTTTTTTCGCTCAGCCAGGTAAAGTAATCAATATTCTTTGTTTTTAATCAATTTGTTCTTAACTGGAGCCTTTGCTAACTGAGGTTCTACCGTAAATGCATTTTTGGGGGTGTCCCTAATAGCCCCGGGGGGGTGTCCCAAGTAGCCCCGCCGTGCGGAAATGGCTGCCATTTCTTTTTGGAATGAGATAGGCAAATTCTGTCAATTACGTTTTCAAGCCGACACCTGGGTGCAACTTTTATGTAAGTAAAATTTTTTAATATGGCGAATATTTTTTTTGCTACATACCTTAGCAGTTGTAACTTTACAAAATATAGTTTTTCACCATTTTTTTCAGGAATTTTTCAAAGCAAGTAAATGTAGTATTTTTCGACTACCTTTATACTACATAGATAAAAAATGTTGACGTTTACGCCACTATTTTTAGTTTTGCAATATTCCAATTAGTTTTGCTACTACAACAGTTTTACGACGTGTCGGAGGCCTGTCCCGAGTAGCCCTGCTTGTCCCGAGTAGCCCCGGTTGACGGTAGTAGGCTAAATTTTTCTAATTAAAAAAGCTAACATCTTAGAATGGTTATTTTGAGCAAAGGATAAAAATTTTGACAAATACTCCATGTATACTTATGCACTACAATATATTCATTTAAAAGCCATCTTTGATAAAATCTAGGGTTAATTATATGGATAAACTATTTGTGGGGCAAGATAGATAGGGTAAACACACCATATTCCGACACCTTAAGGATGTAGCAAGAAATAAATGGGAATAGACATCCCTATTTTCTATATCCCTTTGATGCAATTTAAAATAGTGCACTAAATTTCTATACAAAAGCTAACAAGTTATAATAAAGTTTTAGCAAAAGATAAAAATTTTGACCAAAATACTCCATGTACTACACAATAATACCGTCAACCAGGGCTACTCGAGACAAGCGGGGCTACTCGGGACAGGCCTCCGACACGTCGTAAAACTGTTGTAGTAGCAAAACTAATTGGAATATTGCAAAACTAAAAATAGTGGCGTAAACATCAACATTCTTCCTATCTATGTAGTATAAAGGAAGTCAAAAAATACTACATTTACTTGCTTTCAAAAATTCTTGAAAAAAATGGTGAAAAACTATATTTTGTAAAGTTACAACTGCTAGGGTATGTAGCAAAAAAAAATATTTGCTGTATTAAAAAATTTTACTTACATAAAAGTTGCACCCAGGTGTCGGCTTGAAAACGTAATTGACAGAATTTGCCTATCTCATTCCAAAAAGAAATGGCAGCCATTTCCGCACGGTGGGGCTACTCAGGACACCCCCCTGGGGCTATTCGGGACACCCCCAAAAACGCATTTACGGTAGAACTTCAGTTAGCAAAGGCTCCAGTTAAGAAAAAAATTGAATAAAAACAAAGAATATTGATTACATTTACCTCACTGAAGGAAAAAAAGTTCACTTTTCGTCACAGAAATTACAAGCCGTCCTGTAAGCTTACAGATACAGAAAAAATGCTATAAGGCTGCCAATATGAAGCTTGCAGTGAACAAGGTTGTTGTAAATGCTCAATGGGGACAATGGCATGTTCATGGATACAGTAATATCACATCAACAATACAGTAATATCCCATCAATAATAGGGTACCATCAACTGGGGGATTCAGCCATGTTCATAATGATGGCCAAAGCTGGGTCATAAAGGGTCATAAACAATGGCCAAAGTCACTGTGGCGTTTATGACCTGGTTTACAACCCTGGCGTTTATGACCCCGGCATTTATGACCCCAGCATGAATAAATAACAAGGTGGAAGTCACCCCAGTTGACAGTAATTAATGTTTATGGTAATATCATATCAATAAAGGAAAAACAAGTAAAAATCACAGAAAATGTCATTTATTCTACCTCTACATTGTCTACAATGAAAGAGGAGTACTTCAGAGTACTGTTAGTAATGGATGAGTACGCTCTGCATGCTTCAAATGTTTTGAAATGAAGTTTTATTCCCATTGTCCGGAGTAGCCCCGACTGATGGGGCTACTCAGGACAATCTTTATTTTGCATCTGGCACCTTACAAATAGCATATGGATTTTTTTCCAATGCCATTTGATAGCCCTCGCAAAGAGCTATAAAATGAGCCTAAATTTGTTTATGAAATGTTTCATCCTAAGAAGTTATCAACAGTTATTGACAAAAAAACGATCAAATCTGTCCCGAGTAGCCCCGGTTGATGGTACCGTATATTCATTTAAAAACTATTTTTGAAAAACTGTAGGGTAATAGAGGACCATTTGTGGGGTAAGACAGGACCATTTGTGGGGTAAGATAGGACCACTTGTGTGGTAAAACAGGATCATTTAGTGGTCCCGTCTTACCCCATGTCCAGTCCTTTTTTTACCCCATATTAGAATACATGTCAGGCAGTGATGGTAGCAGGTAGGAATGCCTAGTATGTCTAAAAAGTTGCCTATTACTTGAGGTTACCTGCCTACATTCACAAACCTGGCAAAAAAATTTTTTGTCATTAGACAGAGCTTATTTCCCAAATAGGGTTTACTATTTTGTGACCCTTCTTTACATAGGTTTTCTTTAAAAATTAGCCAGAAATTCATAATTTGCACAAGAGGGTTGCCACAAACACTGAAATGACAGGCAATGATTGTTCTAACATATTCTTTTGTCAAATTGAATTCAGTGCATGCCATGGGCTGGTCCTTTCTTACCCCATGAAGGCTGCGATCCTGTCTTACCCCATTTGACTATGTACTGTAAAAATTTATCTCCTCCTAGGTTTTTCAAGCTAAAACATCAAAAGATATCATTCAATTTGTAACAACAAAGTCTAGTGGCTCTAGAGCCCAGATTTTTTATTTTCCTTATTGATTTTCTTTAATTAGTTTTTTTCTGTTTTTCCACATTTTTACCTTCACTATCCCCCTCTCCTCATATATAAGTAAAACAATGCATAAATTAAAAAAAATCTCCTAGAGGTGCTAGATATGGTCTTTACAAATAAAAAATCTCCTAGAGTTGCTAGGTATGGTCTTTACAAATCAAATGATATATCTTTCAATGCTGTAGCTTGAATACTGCAGAAGTTAACTTTTTAAGGAGGTATTTCTTGGATTTTTAAATTGTTCATGGGAGCCAAATGAAGTAAAATTAATTGAAAAAAGAATATGCCAAAAAATTCTTGATATTGTAGCCCAAGCTTCCCCATTGCCAATTATTTGCATTCAAGGTACCAGCGTGCATCTTTAGACTTATTCCTGTCCAGTTTACTGTGAATAATAAGCTATAAATGGGATTTTTTCTTTATATTTATAAAAGATTCATTTTATATAAGTTCTAAACTGCATTACAAAAAATTATTGCATGTACATCCATGATATTAGCTTCTTTGAACACGTCTTGTTTGTAGCTTTCAAATGAGTGCAAACACTTTGCAATTAACACAAATAATGATCTATAAATACCATTTTTAAATAAAAATTTGTAAATATTGTTATAAAATGATCATTTTATAATAGTTCAAAACTGATTTATGCAAAAAGTATTGCATGTACATTGGTGGTAGTAGCTTTGTTGAACACATCTTGTTTGTAGCTTCCATACTAGTGCAAACACTTAGCATTTAACAACAGTAATAATCTAAATGTACAGATTTAATTCAAAGAAATCTTTGTACATATTGTTAAGAAATGTTCATTTTATATATTTTAAAATTGTCTTATGCAAAAACTATGGCATGCACATGCATGCAGATTGCTGTGTTAGATGCTCCTATTCAGCAGCTACAAAGTGAGCCAAGAAAACAGAAATGCCAATTTTTTTTTTTTTTGTGGGAAATGATCCCTCAAAGGGATTATAGCTACTGGGCCAGAACTTTAGTTAAATGGCAATCTACAGCTTTATGAATCCAAAATTTTTTGTCTCCCAAGCAGGCCAGGCTCATTTAAAACTAAAGTAAAGGAGTAAATTGTGCAAATCTGGCAAGTTATCCATTGCCTGATTAGAATTTTTCTACTCATCACTATAATCTTGTGGCTCTAAAGTGACTAATTTTTCATACATTTGGAATCTTGCAACCTGATGGGGCTGCTCCTGCAAGATTCAAAATTTTTTGAAAATATGTTTCTTTGGAGACAATATTTTAGTAATAAATAGGTACCGTAAACTGGGGTAACTTAGACCACTTTTTTTTTAAATGCTGCCATTTTTTTACTAGATAAGTTAAACTTAAATTGAAACATGCAAAATACAGACTGTAGAGTCTGAAACATAAAGAAAAAGCATAAATAGGCTGTCAAACATAAAATATGTTATATATGGTAATTTTAAATTAATTTCCAAGCCAGTCTATGTTACCCCTTCAGGGCTGACATTAGGTGGTCTAAGTTCCCCCATTGGGGGGCGGCGCCCCCCATTTGCAAACTATGAGACTTTCCTTAAATTTGTTTGTTGCATATGTAACTAGAAGAGTTGTACTACAATGCATCTTAACCTGGAGTTATTTTGCTAATAAATAAAGAAATTGGAGGGGGTACTCTGAGAGGCTTTGAAAAATAGATTTTTTTCGTGGGTCACATTTTTAATTTTTTAACCTATTAGATATGCAAACTTTTTGAAAATTCCTATTGTGTTACGTAGCCTCAGTATTAGGCCTTTAATGCCCATTGAGGCATTGACAGAATTTTTCTATGTCAAATAGTTTTTGAGTTTTGGGGGTTTTTGTTAAAAAAACCAAAAGTTGTCTAAGTTACCCCGGGAGTCTAAGTTACCCTGGGAGTCTAAGTTACCCCAGTTTATGGTATTTTCCAATCTTGAGCTTGAGATTTCATGTACCATTGTTGCGGTCCGGTCAACGGGTTCACAAAAGCTATGTGAAAATTAACTCAATCACCCCAAGATGTGATACTCATATAAGCCTTTCCTCCAACCCTGAGAACAAATTTGGGCAATAAAACGAATTGTTCCCAAACAACAGTATACTTAAAACTAAGGACCTAAACTATAACAGCTGGCATTGGATATTCCCCCAGGTAGCAAAACATACCCTTCTCAGGTTGATTTAGGCCACCCTATGGGGAAAGTTTTGGTTATAGAAATATGGTACTTGGCTAGGACGATTTCACAGCACGACTGGGACAAATGATCTACAAACTACTGCATCGGAAAAGCACATCCCAGCCTATGACACCTGAGAACCTATTAACACACCATATACCATCACATACCCTAGACATGAGTTACAGTAGACACCGGTGATAAAGACAGAACTCTGTAAAGAGGAAATGGTGGTTATTAGCTTAATTTATGGGAGTAAGTGGTGCACCATCAGTACACATTACCTGATACACAAACCAATGACGTACTGCTTGAAGGCAATGTAGTGGTGGTCTTTGAGACTCCCCCCCAAACACGCACAGGCAATCACCCCAGGCACACACACCAGGCAGGGTTGGCGATTTTTTTGATTATAAAAAAAATCAAAAAAATAAAAAATCAATGATTTATTCATGATTTTTTTTTATTTATTTGATTTTTTTGATTTTTTCAGCTTTTTTGTATTTTTTGAGGTGTTATTTTTTATGTTGCAATTAGCCTACTAACAATAACAGTATATGGATCATAATGGATGGCTAAAAAGGGCACTTATTGCCTTCAATAATGGCCAACAGGCCAAGGTGGTGTTTACCACTTAGGGATTTTCGGGTAAACAAATATTGACAAGTCTATTCATTAGCTTTGTCAAGTTTGTATGGAGCAAGGTAATGAGCTAAATATTGACCATTTAACTGGCTTCAATATGCAAAAACACTTCAGGAATGCAGATCTTCTAAACATTGAACAGTCACATAACAGATAGGTAGCTGATAGCTCAGTGCACAGCACTATCAATAGATCTACTAGTTTTATGTCCTATAAATCTACCAGACTCTACCGGGTCTACCCTCTATACACACCTCTATACACACCGACTAGTAGTGACTGAGTGACTGACTGCACTATTCCCATTTAATTCAGACAAATAAACCAATACTAAAAATAAACTGAACGATAACCAAACAAACCTCATACGACTTGAAATGAGACGTAAGTTATGAGAAAAGCTAACACTGTTTGAAATAAACATGTGCACAATTCAAATATTTTATATCCATTCACTGCATTTAATTATTTTATATATAGTTATGAGAAAAGCTAACACTGTTTGAAATAAACATGTGCACAATTCAAATATTTTATATCCATTCACTGCATTTAATTATTTTATATATCGTCTTATAATTGTAATTGTTTCTAGTTTTAAATTCACATATTTAACGATTGAAATTAAATATTTCAATTAAAATACTTGTATTAGGGTGGAAAATCTTTCTAATTGCCTTAAAGTTCAATACAATCTCAACCTCTCAATATACAGGGTGGAGCAGAACCGATTGAGTAGTTTTGAGGTAAAATAAAAGAGTAATGGAAGTACATAAAGAAGAAAGTTTATTTTCCTAGAGGTTAGCATAACATACCATTTAGAATACTTATGTTTCAAAAACAATATCTGGAAGATGGGGGCTGTTAGCTGCAACACACTGTTGGAGTCATTCTCAGAGGAGGGAGTAACCGTAACAGTGAATTTTGATTGCTATGCTGCAATGCTGCAAAATTTCTTGCAGCCCATGATTGAAAACATTGTTGAAAATGAAGCATTGAGAGACGTGGTTCCAGCAGGATGGGGCTACAGCTCACACAGCTCGAATGTTACTCAATGTTTTGAAACGCATGTTTCCTGTAGGTCTGGTGTCTCTAAGGGGTGATTTACAGTGGCCTGTTGTTACCGGTGT
>NW_025941095.1:0-26892 GCF_000764305.2 Hyalella azteca
GTTATAAATTTTAATTGTTTCAGTCTTAGCGTCAAGAATGACGGCGAAAAATACGGTGGTGAAACAAATTATGGGTTATAATTAATTCTTAATGCATAACCTATAAACAAAAAATAAAGACGAAAATTAAGTGGTAAAAATCAATTGTGTTACGACAACAATTGCAACTTCTTGGATCGACATCGATCCAAGTTATTATTCGATCACTTATCGAGTTATTATTCGATCCCTTCAAGTTATTATTCGATCCCTTATCCCTTATCGAGATATTGACTCTTGCCTTGCCAAAAGTTGATTTCAGTCAACACCAATGAGCCAAAAGTTGATGAGTTTTTATGGTGTTGGCTGAAATCACGATTAGGTACGAATTCTCTGCAAATAATATCTGGATTATTGACGAAACTGGAGCGAAGTAGATGTGTATAAGAGACAGCAACACAANTCCTTCATCGCGTACTTTTATTCATCAACACAGATATATTAATCCTTCAACGCGTGCTTTTATTCATCAACACAAATATATTAATCCTTCAACGCGTACTTTTATTCATCAACACAGATATATTAATCCTTCATCGCGTACTTTTATTCATCAACACAGATATATTAATCCTTCAACGCGTGCTTTTATTCATCAACACAAATATATTAATCCTTCAACGCGTACTTTTATTCATCAACACAGATATATTAATCCTTCATCGCGTACTTTTATTCATCAACACAGATATATTAATCCTTCAACGCGTGCTTTTATTCATCAACACAAATATATTAATCCTTCATCGCGTGCTTTTGTTCATCAACGCAGATGAATGATGAATAAGAGCATGAATGAATTTATAATTAATTAATACAAATAGTTTTCACTGTGGTTCACCTGGCGCTGTGTTGACACAAGATCCTCCGTTGAAACACGGACGCCAGACACACTCGTTGATATCTTCACACGTCGTCCGGTCAGGGGACATCGAACGGCCGTCAGGACAACTTACAGAATGATAAGCATATTAATGATAAGGGGAAAATGATAAGCATAATTAAGTACAATAGAATAAGCTTGTGTAGTGTTTATATTCTTAAATCTCTGCCTAAATTAAGTTTGGTATCCGCATTGATCACAAATTTATTCATGTCGGGTAAGTTTCCGGAAGCTCTGCGATCAGCAAAGCTCTGCAATCAGCAAAATTCTGAGTTGTTGAATAGGATCATGCAATTCATCAGATCCTAATCAATTTCTACGTTACTCATTCCTGAGTGCCACTGAGTCAAGAGCCTTCAAATAACAAACAAATTAATTTTTATACATATTTAGATGAATGCCATATGGCAATTATTTCTTGTAATTAAATTATCCAATATGACATCAGAATAAAAATTAGTATTCCTCTATATACTCATTCTTTATTACTAGATTACTACACTCAGTCCTCGATGGTAAACAAATTCCGTTAACTTAAATTGACCAAAAACCATTTTAAAACAACTTCTCATTGCCAATCCTGAAATCAAATATTTAAAATTATACTTAATATTCAATTAAAAGATCTCACCCACAATATCCTCCTCTCCACGTATCCTTGCAGACGAGAGGTCTGGTGCAGGTGAAGTTAACGCAGGCGTCGGGAGCGTCGCAGCCTTCGTGGAAGCCTTGTTCGTACGTGAGAGCGCCCCACTTGGTGAACTTGTAGTACGGCGGTAGAGGCAAGGCGTGACCGTCTAGCCTTAAGTCGTCCAGACATGCTGCGAGATTATTGTGATATAATAATATTAAAGGAATTAATAGGTGTTAAGCCATTCCAAGCCATTCCTTAAATGCCGTGAAGGAGACATGAATGATACGGCGGTAAGGGCAAGGCGTGGCCGTCTAGCCTTAAGTCGTCCAGACACGCTGCGGGATTAATGTTATATAATAATATTAAAGGAATTAATAGGTGTTAAATGCTGTTAAGGAGACATGAATGATACGGCGGTAAGGGCAAGGCGTGACCGTCTAGTCTTAATTAAGTCTTCCAGACACGCTGGGAGATTATTGCTATATAATAATATTAAAGAAATTAATCGGTGTTGAGTGCCGTGAAGGGGGCATGAATGATGAAATATCCTAAATTAGTTTGAAACATGACATGGAAAAGTACTGCTTCATTAAAGAAATAATAATTTAAAGCATTCTGACCTCATGTAATTCTATACTAAGTTTTTAATATAAAAATTCAATCATAAATTGAGTCTTAGACGAATAGAAAGAATACATGTACAATTTTTGTAAGTATAATTTTCTCGCATAAAACCGAACGAACATTACCTATGCGTTGGAAATTTTCAGAAATATGTAACTCAACGCAGAACAAAAATTTATTACAAACCCGTTACCATGCATACGGCCATAAGGGAAAACTTTTTATGCCTCATATGATGTAAGTAAACTCAGACAAAAATTACTACAAACTCGTTACCTTGAAGCCGTCACGGAATGCCAGGTACCGTCGTTGAGGGCATCTCTGAGGCAGAGGCTGAGGGGAGAGTTCGGAGGGTCAGAGAACTTAAGGCAAGCGCGGCCCTCTTCCAGCAACACCGCCACGAACGACAGCCGATGCTGCGAACTCAGCAGCACGATTAGACCGGACGACTCCCTTGTTCGGATCCTGGTGAATAAGTGCATGAATCCAGGGAAATATAATTATCACATAGAGTATAATGCAGTAAAACTAGTTATCTTACAGTGTAACATACAGTGTAGGTCATTTTGATCTGCCCCTTAAATTGACCGGACGACTCCCTTGTGCGGATCCTGGTGAATAAATGCATGAATCCAGGGAAATGTAATTATCACATAGAGTATAATGCAGTAAAACTAGTTATCTTATAGTGTAACATACAGTGTAGGTCATTTTGATCTGCCCCTTAAATTGACCGGACGACTCCCTTGTGCGGATTCTGGTGAATAAATGCACGAATCCAGGGAAATGTATTTATTATATAGAGTATAAAACAGTAAAACTAGTTACACTGTTAGAAAAATTACCGTTAACGGTATTACCGGCGTTTCAGTGGCCGGTCGGCACGTGAAAAGAAACACCGTGTCGCCGTTTTTATTCTAATTTAACACTAAAAATCCGTAAAACGTCTGATAAGAATGGCGAAACAGTTTATTTTTACGGGGCGACCGGCCACTAGAATGCCAGTGGGACTGTTTTTTCAGCGTTTTTTCTAACAGTGTATCTTATATATAGTGTACCATACAGTTTAGGACATTTTGCTTTGCCCCTGAAATTGACCGAAAGATTCCCTTGTGCGGATTCTGGTGAATAATTGCACGAATCCAATGGAAATACAATTAAATGGGGGAACCTTGCACAGGCTCCCCTTCCTTTCGTGGGAACGTGTCACTATTCTGGAGCTAGGTCTCACTCTCTAAGTTAATTATCACATAGAGTATAATGCAGTAAAACTTGTTATCTTATAGTGTACATACAGTGTAGGTCATTTTGCTCTGCACCTGAAATTGACCGAAAGATTCCCGAGTACGGATTCTGATGAAAAAGTGCATGGAAACCAGGAAAAATACATTTATCTAACTCTGTATGATGCAAAAAAACATGAAAAAAAAACTATTCCCGCAAAGTAAAATGAACGCGAAGCATTCATGACTGGCTACTGGGATTTCCAGAGCCCATTATATTCAATTTAGAATTTATAAATAATCTGTGGCTCCGAAGAGCTTCGCATCAATAAAAAGGTCTTAAAAGATACGCACTTCAATCATCACTTATGCAGCGGTCGTCAGATCTCGTCGAAAAAATATAATTCCACAAATTATGATCTGTCAGTATTGTTTGACGCTGTCAGTATTGTTACACGTCATCATTTAATATAAAAGTAGACATTTTTATATTTTTGCACGAGAAATACTGTAGATGCGAAGGAATATTATCTGTCCAGCTCAGAAAAAACCATCGAGCTCGTCAAAGAACAAGCCATCGCCATCAGAAAATTCACAACACCTGCATTACGTGTTCGAAAAAGAAGTCTCTAGTCTGAATTAAAAATGTGAAGAAAATTAAAAACTTTTCGTATAATAATGTCTTGAAATTTCTAGAACTGAGAATATGAATGCATGAATACATAAAATTAATAATAGAAAATGTTGTATATTAGATCAAACAAGCCTGCTCCTGAAAATCTTGTAACTTTTAGTATGTGTTTAAAGGTGAATCCATTAAATATATGCATCCTTTACCAGAACTTGTGAAAGAATATTAATCAAATCATGAATTTCCCCAGGAAAAAATATACCTCATACCTAAACCAGTCACGAGTCTCTTCGTTTTAACAAAAGCTAGAAATACGGTCGCGCGCAAAGTTGAAATAACTTATAAGGTGTCCATCATTAATTAGCTTGATCAGTGTACGAGGTGAAAATAAAGAATAGAATTAAAACTTTATTTTCCTTAACCTGCCAAGAAAGTGATGATACTTCTCAGTGTGACTCACGGAAATATAAATATCTTACCTGAACTGTATGACATTAGAGTAAAGTTGAGGCGAGAACGATAGAGCGATATGAGCGAAGCTGTTTTCAGCGAGCATTGCAGGAACTGTTTTCTGCTTGCATCGAAGTCCTTCAAAACCAGCGTTGCAAACACATGAACGGCGTTCATCCGAGCCCACACATCTGGCAATAATTATGATATTTAAATACATAACAACATTACATTGGAGTCGACTTCAAAACCAGCGTTGCAAACGCATGAACGGCGTTCATCCGAGCCCACACATCTGGCAACAATTATGATATTTAAATACATAACAACATTACATTGGAGTCGACTTCAAAACCAGCGTTGCAAACACATGAACGGCGTTCATCCGAGCCCACACATCTGGCAATAATTATGATATTTAAATACATAACAACATTCCATTGTCGATTGCGATGCATTGCATGAAACTAAATTAATAGATTAAAAATAGGCATAATTTTTGTATAAACGTTATTGTCGAATCTGATCCCATAACTTTAAAATAGTAAACAATTGCGTGTTGAATTTTGAATTCCATGACATGTAACTTGAGCATAAATTTTATTTGAGCGTATTTCAGTTCAATTTCAATGGGTGCATATAATTTGGATAATGTGCTCAGCCAGTAAGCATACAATCATGTGATTTCTAATCTATCTATACATTATATAAATAGTCCTTAAAATATTTATAATGCGTTTCTTATCACAATTTAGATAGATATTTGTACAACATTCTAGGTTGTACATCACAGTATCTGAACGTTTCTTCCGTGAAGTAGCCAGGCGCACATTTCGGTTACGACATTATTTCGATATATAGTAACCGATCTCAATCAACTAATTTAAATTTCCTTAAAATGGCCATCAACTTCTAATGACATATCCTCTCGCTGAAAGAATTGTATGCTTTCTTTGTAATTTATGTAAACAATCCTATAATGTATTCACTCTATGATCACTCGGAGAACAAAAATTATTACGTTTTGTTCGCCATTATACGTCTAGATCCATACGGAAACATTTTGTCACTCACTTCAGTGAGTGACAGAGAGCGCATTTTCTTGTCGACGAAAACGTGAAGTCACGGACGGACTGACGGACGGACAGACAGACATGGCGAGCACACTAGTGCATTTTTTACATAAATGAGAAAATGCGCTAAAAAGCCTGCCTAGTTACCTGGAATTAGAAGGACAAGCGAAGTTTGGTAATAAACCCTTACGGAAACATTTAGAATCATCTTTATGGCGCAAATTTACAAGGAAAAAAGCCCGCCAAGTTACCTAGTTTGGTAATAAGCAGCGATGTCGGCCGCAACCTTGACGACTGCCTTCACCCACGACAGACGCTCCCAGGTCTTGTAGCTGCCCGCGATGATGGGAGGAAAAGATAAATCATCGGGGCAAGTGAAAAATAATTATCATCCGGATCAAACTTTTTTTTAATTTACTGTTCCTATCATGTGATTTACAAGGTGCAAAGCTGCCAAAATCAAAGAACAAAAGAACAAATATTTTCAAGAATATCGGACGACTACAAATAGGCGATAGAAATCAAAATTAAGCATAATGGACATCAGAGACAAATTTTCGTACCAGACTGCAGCGTTAAATGTATAAGTATTTATGATCATGACTCATAATGTCATTATGATTAATTACTACATTAGGAACAACAATGGGGAATGAATTTAATTAAAGCTTACATGAATTGAAAACAAAAATCATGAAAAGTACGTAATAAAAGTTGAGGCACCATTATTTTCTACTACGAAAGCACGATATTATAATTATGCAGACATTTTAGCGGTTTTTAACTTGAGCAGCTAACCGATCTTCGAATCATTTCAAATTTTTTTCAAAAATTAATCATCCTCACAAGTTCATGATCTGGAGACAGGCTCACATAAATCAAGGAATAATTTTCCAAGCACCTGGAAGCTTGATGAGGCAATTTGAAGTTTGATCACTTTTCCTAAATTAACTCATAGCACTAATATTCTTCAGCCGAACTTCTTCAGAGAGGCTATTAGCCCCACAGCGAGACTCAAGATTTAGTGGACTTGATGGATGAATCGTGCTTGCAGACTGTGTGGACTTGATTAAACGAGGACTGATCAAGCTTATGTACTGTGTGGACTTACTGCATTGACGAAACGATATCGCAATTTTTACAAGCTGTGAACTTGACGAAGTTGCGTGGACTTGATTAAACAATCTTGTTTGCTGTGTGGACACTACTAATCAAGCTTATATACTGTGTTAACTTACTAAATTGACGAATCGATATCGCAATCTCTGTGAACTTGACGAATCGATATCGCAATCTCTGTGAACTTGACGAATTAATATCGAAATCTCTGTGAGCTTTATGAATCGAGCTTGCAATCTGTGTTGACTCCTGATTGGCGCTTGCATGCCGTATGGAATTCATGATTGGAGCCTGCATGCTGTATGGAATTCATGATTGGAAATTGCATGCTGTATGGAATTCATGATTGGAGCTTGCATGCTGTAAGAATTCATGATTGGAGCTTGCATGCTGTATGGAATTCATGATTGTAGCTTGCATGCTGACTGGATTTCATGAAACGAATTTACAATTTGTGTGAACTTTACGAATCAAGCGTACAAAACTATGTTTACTTCATCATTAGAGCTTGCAAAGTGCGAAGAATTGACGAATCAAACTTGCAAACTGCTTTGCTGAAGTAAAAAAAGCGACCGTGCGAGCTGAGGAACGGAATAACACGACGCTGCTAATATGAACGCCGAATAAAGTAAGGCTGGAGCTATACCCTCTAAATAATTTCCGGCGGAAAAGTGAACGCGATGGACAAAGTTAGGCAGAAATATGCAAACACAGCGAATGCAGACCTTGCAAAAGTTTGCTTCGAAAAACTTAAACCTTTAGCATATTGAGCAAAATGGGTGCGCATGCGAGAGTTGTGCTCTGCATCGAATTCTAGCAGTTCTAGTGTCCGTGAAAATCTATGAAGAGTTCACGAATTTATAGTTTCATCCTAATATACATGTAACCACTCTAATATAAAGAGATGTTATTAATTACCTGAACGGAGTATACTTTGGATTGAACATCGTAGTATTAAAATTGACCACAATTTAATAATTCTTGTCAATATTAGTAAAGTCACTATGAGAAACGAAGTTCAATGGACATGTAATGTAATGTAAATGTTCATGTAATTTTTTCTTACCGAATTATTCTACTTAAAGATACTCATGTCTAACGATGCTATCGTATATTCTGATACACATGGAAACCAAGTTATCCAGCCTAACCCAAGTATCGAGAACACCTGAGTTTCCAGCGACTTTTTGAAGCTCAGCTGTATTTCTGACAAGCTATTTCCAGGCATGATGCGGCAGATATTTTATAATGGTATTACAATCGCGTTTATATTGAGTTATTCGACTACCTAAAAGTTTACTTGAATGTGTTATTGTTTCATTATTGTTAGGCGCAGAGAAGGCACTCCTCCCTTTCTTCCAATGTGAGCTACGATTGTTCAACGTCTGTCTTACGCTAGTTAACTGCCAATCTTCCATTTTAACTTCAATGCCGACTTCGTGTATATCAGTAACATTGAGTATTTATTTACAAAAGCTAAGATGACAGTCGTACAATCAGCCTAGAAACTTCGAAAAGAATTCTTTACAAAATTTTCCAGAATTTCACTATTGGAATATTTGAACAGATATATTCTGCTTCAAATGCATATCAGAATAGTAGATGCATTAGATATTTTATATTACACAGCGGAAACAGCATTAAACAGTTTCAAATCCAGTATGATGTATCACGATACCAACTAATTTACAAACACATCATATAAAATCATAAGGAAAACATCGCTGTGCAACTACTGTAAGTAAAAATGTTTTTATTCGTCAACAAAGCGATTTTATAATAAATTTTGAAATTTTATCTAAAGCGAGGGGTTGAACAATACAAGAGCGCAAAACTTCAGTTGTCACCTTGTTGTTGACGCGGACCGTGGAGATGCATCCGGTGAAAGTCTCGTGTGTTTGCGTAAGATTTGCATCGTTTCTAAAAATTATGTCTCTGGATCCGAGCTGCAAGGGGAAATTGAGAACAGATTTTCTGAAGCTAGATTGTAGTCGGGCAGATTGTCGACACCTGTTCAGGTTCGCAGTGTGATCAGGGGACAGCGGCCCCGGTCGGGATGAGGGGAGCGAGTATGAAAAAGGATTCAGGTTCCCCAAACTGCATTGGTCCACGTAGAAGAGTAGAGTCTGTCCATCGCATAACAAAGAAATATATCACTGATAGTATGTTAAATAAGTAGAAAAAAGTTGAACGTCATAGACTTGTTCACTCAGCAAAGAAAATTTACCCACGTATTATACACATCAGTTAAATTAACTATCCTCAAGATGACTGTACAACACATGAAAAGCAGCACATTGCTGTTGCAAGGTTATGTATAATTTGTAAATTGCAAGATAATGGATACCTTAGTGAATTCCTTTTTTCTATATAACTGCATAGTAGTAATAACTGTGACTGAACTGAGTTGCTCTAAATAATTAAATTTCCGAATACAGCAAATCACTCAATAAAGATATCGGAGTCAGTTTAAAGTTTGAAATGAACATGAACCAATTATAGCAAGTCAACCAAATGAAATTGTGTTAATTTAGGTATAATTGAAATTATTTATGAAAAAAATGGATCTGAACACCTTGTCCACCCAAAGAAAGTCGATGCGATGCCACTGATCGTCGGCGACCGGGGCGTTGAGAGTGAGTGTTGTTGTAGGGCCAGTGATTGATGTGCGAACCATGGCTTGAGGCATCCCGTTGACGAGCTGCAGAGCGATGTAAGGCTGGTAAAGATTAAACTGCTCGTTGCCTGAGTACAGGAATAATCCATTGCGCTTGTTGGTGAGCAGGTAAAGACTGATGTGGAGTCGGGTACATGAAGGTAAAGGCGGCAACCAGCACCAGGACCCGGACATCGAGGAAGAAGTTCGGAACGTTTCATGGAACTGTCTTGTGGTCACTTTGCAGTGCGGGCCTTCCGTTCCGGGAGGACAAATGCACCTGCCAAAATATTAAGGCATCTAAACACGTGTATTTAATTTGAATTTCAAATGTTATAATGCTATTCGAAGGAAGATACGAGTATTATCACAGTATCGATGTACATTCTGTAGATTTGTGCGTCAAGGTTTAGCTAAAGGTTAAGGATGAGAGAACTGGTAGAATGATTATAGGCTTGAAAAAAATATATGAGGGATGCCATATATTAGTACCTTGGCTTGTTATCGTCGCTCACCAAACAGCGTCCACCGTTCATACAGAAATTATTTGTGCAAACGTTGGCCTCAGCACTGAGGACAGCGTGCGCTGACGGTGCAAGATTTTCGAAACCACTACTGTGCACTACCAAAGGATCCGTTATTTCAACTTCTTTGGATAAATTTCCGTGTATGCGAGATGTTGTGCATCCGCATACCATCTCAAGTGTTAGTTCAGGACCGACGTGCGTTAACGACGATGTTTGAACCGTGGAAAAGTTGCCGCTCATTGATATTTTGTCCCGACAACAGCATGAGCAGCTCTCAGGCTCTCTGGAACACGTGCCCAGCATAGACGTGCCAACGCCCAGCAAGCTAAACCCGAGCACATTTTCGATCTAAGAATAAAATATTGAATTGTGTTAAAGATTAGCGGTAAAGATGGTATCATGGAACAAGATGAAAGAAACCGCTGTCAATAATTATTGATCTTGTCCAATGTTCAAAGAGAAGTATGGTAATCTCTGAAGAGCGGAGTTTTAATATGAAAAAAGTTATGCTAAGTCGTTTGATATTTGTTATGGGCAAATGCTTTTCGATAACAAGAAAACAATAAACCGTATATCTTCTTACTCATTACTTATTTATTTGCGCAAGATTACGCAAATCTCGGTCAATGTTCGCATGCATAAATTTCAACGATTAAATCATATATAACTATGCACTACAACTCATTTAACTCAATTTCTCCTAAAACATCATGGAAGAAATGCACCACCTCTTTAGCACGTCGTTTGAATAGGAGTTCTAACGCGTCAGCCTCTGTACTGGAGGCCACCCATATTCTGGCCGCCGGCGGGGCGTCCTCGGTTTTGAGCAGATCTGACACGGAGATCACTTGCATGTCAGCGCTCGGCCCGGCGCCGTCCTGCTCTGACCCGGCCGTGGCCAACCTAACGTCGGCAGCGGTCGCCGCGTGGCCAGACATGAGTTTCAGTAAACGCGAGACGTGCGAGTCGCCAGACTGTCAGGGAAATTTTCAAAGAATGAAAATGATGGGTAAAAGGCAATAATTGAAATTTATAGTGATAAAACAGTGTGAAAACAATCAAAATATAGTGATAAGTTGAATAATATTTGTAGAATTGAGTCTTAGATATGAGATAAAAATTTCAATAATAAACTAATCCTTGACAGATTAACGATTTTACCTGAATTCATTCTTATGCATCACCCAAATAAACAGTTGTGTATAGATATTGTAGCACACACGTGACTGAATTATTTGAAAGTATGCTTATTATTTACTTTCCTTTTCTAGCTGATTAGCGAAAACCGAAGACGTTGCTTTGGGTTCTCAAAGACAAGATTTAACAACAAAAAAACTAGTAAACGATACCCCATCATAAACTGTAGTTCCGCTGATAAGTGTTTTATGTCCGAGCGAAATGTAAGGGTAATACAGGCCTAATTTCATAATTTAGTAAAATTATAATATATCTTACCAAAATTTGATGGCATTTCACGCAACATATTCTCACCTATTTATCTATTATTAAAAAAATATTATTAATAAATAAAACATTTACTTGAAAAATTGATTTGCGATATATTATTTTGACTCACCTATAATAATTAATAAACAAATCAAGCTGTCAGGTTACCAATAAGGAACACATAACATCAAAATTTTCAATTAATGGAAATTTTTAAATAAACGGGAAAACTGCATTTGAACGAAAAAATTGCCAATAAACGGAATAACTGCTAATAAANAAGGAACACATAACATCAAAATTTTCAATTAATGGAAATTTTTAAATAAACGGGAAAACTGCATTTGAACGGAAAAATTGCCAATAAACGGAATAACTGTCAATAAACGGAAAATTGAAAATAAACGGAAAAACTGGCAATAAAGGAGAAATTTCCAATAAACGGAAAAACTGCCGATAAACGGAAAAATTTCCAATAAACGGAAAGTTGCCAATAAGCGGAAAAAATTGCCAACAAACGTACAAACTGCCAGTAAACGGAAAAACTGCCAATAAATGAAAAGACTGCCAATAAACGAAAAAATTACCAATAAACGGAAAAATCACCAATAAACGGAAAAATTGTCAATAAACAGAAAAATTGTCAATAAACTGAATAACTGCCAATAAACGGAAAAACTACCAATGAACGGAAAACGGCCAGTAAACGGAAAAACTACCAATAAACGGAACAACAACCAAAAAAAGGAAAAGTAACGTAAAATTACTTCGTCAGGAGTGAGCAACGTCGTAGACGACGCTGCGATCTCCAGCGGCACAGCCCTTGCTGTCACACTCGGAGTCAACTGTGCGTGACAAGCATCAAGTATCAAGTCAAGTAAAATCATTTCAGTTATTTCCTTCAGTTGTTCCTGAAGTAAACCATCAACATGAATAAATACTCACACACTGACACATGGATACTGGTACGAGAGATGCCCATAAACTGGAACTTTGTAAATAATTCGGAAAAACGAATTCCATTCCTTAAAGATTTTGAATGATAGAAGATTGATTAATATTTTCGACCACATAATTAGCCATCTCCATCGATGTATGATGCTATTGTTTCTATGAAATCATCGTGTGATTTTCACACGAACAGATAATTCCACCGTTGTGCCATGATTCTATTAATGAAAAAAGGGAATGTAAATATAATGTTACCTGCGAGTCATAAGGTTTCGCGTAAAACGTGTCGGCACGCCAATGTCAGTATGATATGTGCGACACCTAAATATTGTTAAATATGTAATTTTATTCATTGAATATTAACAGTTCAAATTATATATGCATTATAATAATACAATCATCATCAATGCGTCATCATAAATAATACATTCGTCATCATAATTAATAACGTACAAACAACCCATCCATCCAATATACGAAATAGCAAACAAATTTGTTATATACAGAGAAAGTAGCAATGCTGTCTTGATATTAAATTCATTGAAATTTAATTCATTAATACGTTCGCCAATTGCACATAACCAATTTTATTACCTTTTCTGACATGCGCAATACATCACAACTTTAATAATATGAAAATAATAAATATAATAATAATAATATAATAGTTATGAACCCGCAAATGTAACCATCATTTTTGATCACTCTACATATTTTGAATATTAATTATTATATAAATTAATAATAATCACTTTGTACGATTTTTTCATAGAACAATATTATCACCTAATGGCATTTAGATTACTTAGGGCGATGCAATAAAATAATCTCACCATTTCTACGTTGACTTCGAGTTCGGTGAGCGACTGAGTGCCGGTGCTAGTAGTCGAAGATACGACCAGGTCGTACCTGAGAATACCTCTCATTGTCAGTTAACTGAGTATTATTAGGTCTTAAGTTAAGTCTTAGTACTTAGTAAAGTATTGTTAAGTCTTAGTGGAAATTAAAAGAAGATAATAATTAATTTCAGCGGGCACAACTTTATGTCGTACAACGCTCAACACTATGACCAAGGAATGATCACGAATGTTCAAGATTGTGAAATAGGTCAACTTTACCAGCTAACATGAACATATTTGATAGATTATTGGAATCGTCTAATTCCTTCATACAGTAATTACATTAGTTAATTTTGTTACAGTTCAAATGAGTTGAGTAATAGTTATATTTAGATATTATATGGCAGAAATCCCGCTGAAGATTTTTGAAACTGCCTTGAATAAAACTCAGTCGATAACAAAATTTCCGTTCAAGAAGTTTTAATGCATATTTTTTCAATAGATCTTTCCACAACAAGAAAACAGAAAAAATATGATTGCCTAGATGAGATGCCATTTTTCAGTGACAATGATGGAAATGCGTGAAAATATAGCTGTTCAGTGCGTAAAAAACTTCCGACTTAATAGCAGCTGTGGCACATGAGAAAAAGTTATTTTAGACTTCGAGGCCACACAGTCATGGCATCATAAACAGGTATCTTGAATCGAAAATATTTCAAGGTGAAATTCCACCGGATCAGTTGCTAATTATGACTTAAAATATCCAACAAAATTTTTACGTATATATTACATAATCAATTTTGAGAAAAGTTACTTTGATAAAAAGAAAGTTTTCATCAACGATATTTAGAAAAGTTTACGTTTTATTCTTATGTCTAGGTGCAATATCAGCAATATCCCTTCAACGCTGTATGTCGAATTGTACAAGCAGTCCTAAATTTTGAATTTGGACAATGCTTGCAATTTACAACTTTTAACTTCAATGAATAGAGACCCATTTCATGACAATCGAGTTTCCGGAACTGTGTTTGCTCTGAACATTGCTCAGCATTTAAATATTACAAGGGATTTATTTTTCATTTTGCCCACGCTTTGTTTAGAAATCTGGAAGACAGCAGTGTTTTTAATTGCGCAAAATGTTTTAATAAGCTAGGAGCAAGTTCAAAGTCGATTGCGTTGAATTAACTTAACTCTATAACCAGAATTATCTTGAACTACAATGTGATGTTGTTGGTTTCTCTCTTATTTAGTTTAGTTTTAATGTTTTAGTTTAGTTTTTAGTAACTATTCTTCAAGTTCATAAATTATTATCTTCAAAGGGAAATCAAATTGAATAATTAAGTAATAGAAATTCCTTTCAACATCTATATACACATAGGTTTTGTTTCATATTATTAAATGAGCAGCAAGTTTAATATCAATAAAAACATATGACAATTCTATTCTTAATAACGTGACTGACTTCCTAGCCCGTGCGCTGGGCAAGAGATGCAGTTCGCCAGAGATCTGATCCAGCTTGAAGAACGGGTGCGCCTTGAGCCACGAGTGTTCTTTGTAGGGACCTTGGAGGCCACGTCCATCCTGCACCCGACCTAAGGCCAGCACTGCGCCGGATCTCTGTGTGGATAGTCGATATTTAAAGCATATAATCAAACAGCCTTGATTCCAAGTGATCCTTGAACGCGCCTTGGTGGCTTTGCTCCTGCACTCGACCTAAGGCCAGCACTGCACCGGATCTCTGTGTGGATAGTTCATATTTAAAGTATATAATCAAACAGCCTTGAGTCCAAGTGATCCTTGAACGCGCCTTGGTGGCCTTGCCATCCAACGCTCGACTTAAGGCCAGCACTGCACCTGGCTTTAGTTAAAGCGTTGCGATGTCTAACTCGCATGAAAATTGTTAACTGAGCTATATAAGTAGGATTTCCTAATTTTGTGAATATTTTTATACAAAAAATATGTTTTTAGCTTCTGTAGATGAAAGATGTAATAATTCAGCTGCATTTTTCACAAAGCAAAGGAAAAAATAATACGTTCGCCGATTGCACATAAACTATTTATTAAATTTTAATATTGTCCGTGAAATTCAACCATACCTCTAACGGGGCTACATAATATAGCCCTGATGCTAACACTCATTGATCACAATACAGTATACTGATGATTTAACTGCACCAATCCCCAACGATATGTCGATACGAAGGTCCACTGTGAATTAATTTTCGTGCCTCAGTTACTCACCTTCATCTTAAAGACGTTGATAATTTTTTTCTTAGACTTGTTCTCTCGATGATGATCCTTGATGAAGGTAATGGTAATGGTGGACGTCATGCGAGGCTTGCCGTTATCAGCCACGATGATGGCGGCCGTGGCGAGATCGCTCCCTGCATCCTCGCGACCTTCCAGCGATAGACGGGCCACCGTCGGGATGTGTACGACGTTTTCTGACGTCACCGTTTGGGCTGTGCAACACAAAATGCATTCGCCGCTATAAATGCGAAACATAAAATGCATTCGCCCCTATAAATGCGAAACATAAAATGCATTCGCCCCTATAAATGCGAAACATAAAATGCATTTGCCCCTATAAATGCGAAACATAAAATACATTCGCCGCTATGAAGTCGACGTGAGGAAAAAGAAAATTTTGCAGGTTGAAAAGTGTTCCTCGAAAATATATAAAAAGTTCTTATAATTTCTAACCGAAGAATAATTCGTCATGTGGACCAGAATTTGTATATATTTGTATACAATACAAATATATACAAATTATAATTTGTATTTGTGTGTAACAACTCGGTGTCTTCTCTGCAGCGAAAAACTTGAAAATAAAGACCTAATAGAGATGCGAACGTTATATAATTAACTGCGGCTTAGAAGTTTTTGTTGATTCCAATCGAATAGGAAAATTATGAGCCCTGGTACACAGCCCTGTCAAGTGTTGTGTACCAGGGTTGTGTACCAGGTTGTAAGTGTTGACAGCCCTGTCAACAATTATTTGTCAGAGTGAAACCAAAAATTAAGTTCAAGGTATACGAGAACGCACGTTTGTGAACGTATGGGTTATTGACATTTCAAATATTTCATAGAGCATACGTAAAAATTTCAGCGTCGTATCAACTTTTTGTCTCCTCGTAATAAGTGCAGTCTATGTGGAATGGAAAACATTTACACGGAATAATGACATGACTACGCTCTATTTCGGACGTAGCAGCTTGATTTTTATGTTGTCTCAGCTTAGTCAATTTGCATTCTTGCGGCGACGGCACTCGAATAGAAATGCGGATTAAATTCTGGCAAAATTTCGATGTAATTTTAACTTCGAATCAACGTGCGTCAATAATCTTTTAACTTTTTTAAATAGTGGACTACTAAGCCTGAGGTGTATTTGACATCCACTATTTTTCACGGCCGTCAACATGATGCCACATAAACAAAGCCACATGATTCATGTTCATCGGATTATAAATTTACGATGCTCTAATACATGTGATATGAGTTTTACAAATGCTAACAGTTCATTCATAATTCATGTTCTTGTTCAATTGTGAATATTTTCGTAATAACAAACAATCACATGCCAATGTGCAACAGTTTTACATTCATCATATCTCAAATATCAAATTCGTCATTCACTTACTTTCTCAGTAAATGATTTTTGCCTTAATCCATTATGGTAGGGCTGTTTCAATATGACTTATAGCGTTTAAACCGAAATTTAAGCTACACATCCATGAATTTATGTCAGGAATTAACGGAAATCCTCACATTTTTGAAGAGCGAATGAGACCAAACTACAACTTTATTTGATGGGAGTTCACACATCTGTGTGAACACACAGATGTGTGACATCTATCAACACATCTGTGTTCCGGTACATCTGTATACTCTGACCTGACATCTAAATACACGGTAATTGAAGATAAACATGTTTCTTAACGCTATTAAGGTTATTTCTTCATGAATTTTCATTGATGCAATTCACGATGAAAACTTTACCCAAGGATAATTTTCCAGATTATCAAAGAAATATTTATGATACATTGATATTAGATGAAAGAGTTTATTCAAATTTGCCTATTTAAAAATAATAGAACCTATAGGCCTAATCAGACGAGCTGCATACTATCAATCGTTTAGAAATAAATATCAATCATTAGACGTATTGAATTTTGTTTCTCAGAACAGCACACAAAAAATGAAATAGAACATTAAAGTAAATGTAAATATTTTAAAAAAATTTTCTGAGCTTCTCGTAATGCGCCTTCGCATTTACTGCGTAACTTAGAAATCTAAATCATACATCATCTAGAATTAAAAATAATCTTTTACTCGCTGTTTGTATATCATAAAATGCGTCAACATGAATAGAAGTTTCAAAAAAACTTTATCTTTGTTCAAAAAAAGAAATGAGTTTAGAATCGTGATTGGAATTTTATGAGATGAGATCAGAGATAAAAGATTTTTAGATACCATAGGAATCGGAAGCGATTCTATGTAGTTCGTAATGTTTGAATATGATACTCGCAAACAGGATTCATTATTTAAAAAAATTTATATTCTAAAGATTTATCCTGGGCTCGTCATCCTAGAAAAATGTATTCATGAGAAAAAAAACATGATATTTCCCTTAAAAAGTTTTCCCTTTGGCACAAACCCTTTGAATTATCAAAGATCAGGAGTAATATACAGTAATTTGCACACCATTAGATTCCAAACCAGATAAATGAGTTTACTGTATGAGGCAGTAAATACTTACCGACATTAATAGAGATCCTTTGGACTTTCATGCGCTTGCGCGTTTCAGACGTGTCAGGAATAGTATCCTATCGACGCCAAATGATACTGTAATCTGAGGCAAATATTACTTACCGGCACTGAAAGAGATCCTTTGGACTTCCATGCGCTTGCGTGGCGCTGGCGTGTCAGGAAGAGCGTCTGATCGACGCCAAAATATACTTTAATCCGAGGCAAATATTACTTACCGGCACTGAAAGAGATCCTTTGGACTTCCATGCGCTTGCGCGGTGCAGACGTGTCAGGAATAGTATCCTATCGACGCCAAAGAGGCAAATAATACTTACCGGCACTGAAAGAGATCCTTTGGACTTCCATGCGCTTGCGCGGCGCTGGCGTGTCAGGAATAGAGTCTGATCGACGCCAAAGACCCTGAAATCTGAGGAATATATTACTTACCGGCACTGAAAGATATCCTTTGGACTTCCATGCGCTAGCGCGGTGCAGACGTGTCAGGAATAGTATCCTATCGACGCCAAAAGATACTGTAATTTGAGGCAAATATTACTTACCGGCACTGAAAGAGATCCTTTGAACTTCCATGCGCTTGCGTGGTACAGGCGTGTCGAAATAAATGTCCGATCAGTAATAAAAAATACTGTAATCTAAGGCAAATAATGCTTACCGGCACTGAAAGAGATCCTTTGGACTTCCATGCGCTTGCGCGGTGCAGACGTGTCAGGAATAGTATCCTATCGACGCCAACAGATACTTTATTCCGAGGCAAATATTACTTACCGGCACTGAAAGAGATCCTTTGGACTTCCATGCGCTTGCGCGGCGCTGGTGTGTCTGGAAGAGCGTCCGATCGACGCCAAAAGACCCGGAACGGAGGGCCGTTGTTTAGGCTCCAGTCATCCAGGTCCGTCAATGTCAGGTTGAACGCCACCCGCCGAGTGTCCACATGGGGGTCGGAGCGCCCAGGTTCGGGTATGGGGATGGTGCGCGGGCTCAGCAGGTATGGCTGGTTGTCGTTCACATCGCCGACTGCAACCTAAAATGTACGTTTGTTTCAAAGCTGAAATATGTGCGTGGTGTTGAGATGTCATGATTTGTAAAGTTTGGGGAAAATATTGTTTAGAAAGTTTTGTTACTGATTATAATTCACTGCAGGTATTGTTGAATGTAATTACACCGGGACTTTTCTCATGCTTCATACGATCAATGCGTTTATAAGTACATAATTTGCACTATGCAATCATAAAGACCGACGCGTTTCTGAGTGCCAATATTAAATCAGAAATGCGTTTCAATATTTTGTCTACCAACAATAACTACCGCTACCTGGCTCTTGGCTACGAGTAGCAATGACGACATGGAACGTCTCATAAGGCAGGTGATAAGCTTTTCCTCCAACGTCGGTAAGCCTCGTTACCAAACAAGCATTTACGTACGAATTCTATTGACAACGGTTTATGGAAGTCATTAACCAAATTACAATTATGAATGCAATTTAAATGCGCCGGAAATCCCAGGTGACCCAAATTAATGCCGATAGTCGTAAGTATTTTTTCAAATCTGGAGAAGAATTTTTAAATCCAATTTTTTTATTTCAAATCATCTACAAAGAATTTTTAAACACACGATAGAGTTCCTCTCGCGGGGTAAAATGTCTGAAAAAAATTAGTTTTTCTCGTGTTAGTTATCAGTCTTCAAGCAAATTTCTATTGGCATCACAAAAAATTACTAATCATTCAACATTACAATCCTTATCAAATATAAGGATACAAATATTACAATCCTTATAAATCCTTATCAAATAATATATATATAATATAAATATATTTTCTGAAAAAAAAAATAAGTTTTTCTTGTGTTAGTTATCAGTTTTCAAGCAAATTTACAAACAAAATAATACTAATCATTCAACATTACAATCTAACCTTCAGGGCGGCGGTGGCAGTTCTAGGCGGCATGCCGGTGTCGGTGGCAAGAACAACGAGGTGATGTAGCGCCATTTGTTCTCGGTCCAGCCTACGCACCAGCCACACGGTGCCGTTACCGTCAATGGAGAACAAACTCTCCGGGTTGCTCTCCAGCGAAATGCTGAAGCTGATCCCACTCTCTGGTCCCTAAACAAAGTAATATATTACGGCGCTCCGTGAGTCATTATTTAACATGTGATGTAAGAGGAATACTACAGATCCCATTTTCTGGTCCCTAAACAAGTAATATATTACGGCGCTCCGTGCCAGTCATTATTTAACATGGGATGTAAGAGGAATACTATAGATCTAATTTTCTGGTCCCTAAACAAGTAATATATTACGGCTCTCCGTGACAGTCATTATTTAACATGTGATGTAAGAGGAATACTACAGATCCCATTTCCACTTTCTGGTCCATAAACAAAGTAATATATTACGGCGCTCCGTACCAGTCATTATTTAACATGTGATGTAAGAGGAATACTACAGATCCCATTTCCATTTTCTGGTCCCTAAACAAAGTAATATATTACGGCGCTCCTTGCCAGTCATTATTTAACATTACGTGCCAATCATTATTTAACATGTAGTGCAAGAGGGAAGCAAAATTTTTAGCAACAGAAATGAAATAATGCATTTTTCGTATTCAAGATCCAGAGTAAACTGGAAGAAAGAAACACTAGGATGGAAATTGGGAATCTTCATCAATAGAAACTGAAATTAATAAAGCATTATTTAACATTACGTGCCAATCATTATTTAACATGTAGTGCAAGAGGAAAGCAAAAATTTTAGCAACAGAAATTAAATAATGCATTTTTCGTATTCAAGATCCAGAGTAAACTGGAAGAAAGAAAGACTAGGATGGGAATTGGGAATCTTCATCAATAGAAACTGAAATTAATAAAGCATTTTTAAATAATGCGATCCGTATAATATATATAATATTCCGTAGCGATCTTCAGTTCAGAGCAATATTTGAATAATGTCTTAAGATAACAAAAGTAGAGTGAATATACGCGGTGAAAGTATGTGTGTCGTGCCGAAATTGCCGAATTGCCGATTGTATGGAATCCACAGCCAGTTTGCCGAATCTGTAGAATAAGCATTTCGTTGCTGATTCAGAAAAAAAAGACGTTAGTGTTACAGTTAGAACATAAATCGACTGTTAGAGTTAGAAAAGGTTCGGTCAAGTTCCTTTATTTTTAAATATTTAAAAAAAATTGGCTGTCTGTCCTAACCCCAGATTCCTTTAGTATAGAAATGCTGATTCTACGGATTCGGCAAACTGTCTGCCGATTCCATAAAATCGGCCAGCGATTTCATTGCAAATTGCGATATACTTTAACGGAAAAAAATTTACTGAGGATTCCGAAAATAAATGTACAGAAGTTGCGTATTTTACTTTCATCAGGCTGGTCGTAGACGCCGCTTGTGTTCTAAACAATTCTTGTTGATATTTCAAGCAGGTTTATTGTGAAATAATTGCTTCTACTTAGAATCTATTCCGGCTGTTGTTAAACCTTTACTTTGAAATACATTTGATTTTCCAGGTGAAAGAAACAATCGTTCTCCAATTCTAGTCCAATTTCTTCGCAGGAATTTTAATTTAGCTTGAACCTAAGATAGAGTATATTTCTTAACATAGTTCAACTAACAGAGTATAATACATCACGGCGCATGCGATGTGGGAGAAGATCGTTGAAATTTTTCACACTGTATACTACCAATAAAATCACTATGAATTCATTGAAAACTTGTTACAAACACACTCGATAAAATGAGATAGAAAAAAACATCAATCTCTAAAAATATTTATTCCACGTCTATGACACGACATAACATTCCGAAGAACTGGTTTAACTGAACTTCCCCAATTAACCATTCGAAATTTATACATCATTTTAGAAAGGAATATCATAGTTATATTGTCCTTTTGTGAAAGTCTCAAATTTAATGAAAAAAATAAAAATTTATTGATAAATGCAGCACGGAAAACAACCAACGCAAAGTTTAATTTCTTCAAATGTATTCATATTCTACGACTTCATCCCATTAACACATTTAGCATCCCGCAAAGGATGTTAAGTCCTTTGCTCTCTTTGATCCCGCTCCTTTTACAAGCTTTTCTCCAGCTCATATGAAAGAAAATATCACTAATATTTCACCCTAAGAAGCTGACAGAAAACAAATATTTTCTTTAAGAATCCGGGCACTGTGGAAGGTTGAATAATTTCCCCATTCATGTGTGAGTGGCAGAGACGTAATGCTCGCAAATAACTTCAAAGACGGGGGACATGATTTCCATTCATGTCTTTTTATTCAATTCATTTTGCGCAGTAAAATAAACAAAGATCTCACCAACTATCTAAAAATACTAATTTTTACTATTTAAAAAACAAAAAATTTAAAATACAAATTTTTATTTAAATGTTCAAGTTGCATTCATTATATTAATATATTACATTTTACTAGCCATTATTGGTTAGTTGATAGTTTCGTTAAGTAAAATCTACAGGGCCAAAAAGAAGTTAATTGAGGCTGTGAAGCCTGCACTGCATAGCTACGATAAAACAACTTTTTAAATTAATCTTTCACATAGAAGAATTTTTTTTAAACAGTAAAATTTCGTGATAAATTAGGCAGCGCATGTAAATTATGTAGCGCTTGTCATCAAGATGCAAAATAGCAGTGAATACGAAAATTTAAGAAAGTCGAGAATTAAAGATTTAAAACTAAAATAATCTATATAATAAAACTATAATAATCGGTATAACAATACTACATGCTTATTACCTGGCATCTCGTGTTTCTGCCAAAAGATTACAGACAATAATCGTATCCTATTCACCCATTCTTTCAGTTTCGTCTCCCCTTATAACTACTGTAAAAATTACCACGGAAAGCAAAGATCCCCATATGTTGAGAAAGAGTTACCCCATGTGAAGGAATATTCCCAAATTAGACAATAAATCGTCAGCGTATATGAAAGGTTTAACCACGATAACCCAAATGAAAATAACACGTTTTCCTACTTATTTTTATTTGTTATTTACACAAAAACAACACAGAACATCAATAATTAAATACAAAAAATAGTGGATTAAACTACCCTAGTTCCCACGTACGAGAAGCTACACTCGTAAAAACGAATGTGGCATCTTGTCCAAATAGTGACATTTTCTGCTCGTAGCACTGTTAAGAGCTTTCGTAGAGCCAAACTGAGTCAGGATGACCCACTCAAGGGGTAAAAATTGCATGGGTATTTAGACAAAGCCTTTTTTGTTAGCGCATTTTCTCATTTATGGAAAAAAGGCGCTATTGTGCTCGTCATGTCCTTCATCCTTCTGTCTGTTCGTCCGTCCGTGACTTTACGTTTTCGTCGACGAAAAAATGCGCTCTCTGTCACTCACTGCAGTGAGTACTGAGTTATAATTTTTCTCTCACTCACTGCAGTGAGTACCCTAGTTCCCACGTACGAGAAGCTACACTCGTAAAAACGAATAGGACATCTTGTCCAAATAATGACATTTTCTGCTCGTAGCACTGTTAAGAGCTTTCGTAGAGCCAAACTGAGTCAGGATGACCCACCCCAGGGGTAAAATTGCATGGATATTTAGACAAAGGCTTTACGGACCAGGCAATAAGTCCAGCAGCTATCTCAATCAATCGTCAGTTATGGAAAGATCAGGTTCCAAAGGCTGGATCCCTTGTGAATCAAGTTACGAAAAGTTCAAGAATCGGCAACAGACCATGGGCCTATTTCTTTAGTGCCGACACTTCTATTCTAAAGCCTGACTTGTTTCTCTGTGTGCACTCACCGCGTCGGCGTCCGCGGCCGGTAGCCTTGCAACAACACCACCAACCGGAGCGTCCTCCGGCAGCGTTATGGCTTGGCGGTCGCCCGCAGTGAACAAGGGCGTGTTGTCGTTCACGTTCTTTACCTTGAGGCTGACGTACGACACGCCAAGTCTGTACCTGTCGTACCATTTGTCTTCTCCCTGGTTTAAAAAAGTCATGATTTTGAGGAAGCAACACATGTAATCACGTATGACAATGTTAAAAAATATAATAACTCAGTACTCACTGCAGTGAGTGACACAGAGCGCATTTTCTCGTCTACGAAAATGTGAAATCACGGACGGACGGGCGGACGGGCAGACGGACGGACGGACATGGCGGGCACAATAGTGCATTATTTCCATTAATGAGAAAATGCGCTAAAAATGAATGTATACTAAAAATTAGGTTATATATTTGATAAGGATTATAATTTACCAAGCTTCGCCGACCGATCTTTGTAAAATCTTGCCTGGCATTGATATGGTTTTTAGCAGTATATTTCATTTCAAGAAATAAATATTTCATAACGAAAAAGCAAAGTTTGTAGAAAAAGTTGACTAAAATTCAGGCAATCACATTAGAGTGAGCTGTTAATCAAATAGAGATGAAAATAAAGAGCTTGACGGATGAAACAACAATGAGACGTCACCTTCATCCAATGTGAGAACGCTTCTTATGATGAAAAAATGTCTATTAATTAAAAATAACTGCTGGTTGCATATCTTTAAGGAGGTTTCCCCAAAAATAAATGATTGTAATTCGAACGGTGACTCATTTAGTAAGTATAATTGAGTATGGGTATTCAATGAAACAGAGGGTTATAATATTTACGCATAGCACGCCAAAACTTGGTAAGTGACCTTGATTAGGTGATACAATAATGTAAATACATAATATGTACGCACAGGTACAAGCACAGGTCAATGATGTATTCCATTTACGAAAACAAGTCCCTTCACAATGATTCCAATAATGCTGGGCCATACTTTCAAAATTCGCTAAGTGAACGTAAGTACTTACGCTCTATTTTCTTATCTATGATTGGTGGATTTTGCTTGAAAGGCCGTCAATGATTGGCTGATGAACTTACGATCTCTTAAGTACGTACTTACGATCTCTTTATACTTTCTTTGAAAGTATGGCCCTGATCCTCAGCGTAGGTTCTGACCTGGTCGGTAACCTGCACCTGGAACCTCAAGGTACCACGCTGCTCAGGGTCTTCGTAGTCCAGCGTTTGTTTGGCTCGGAGTTCTGCCGCTGCGCCGTCGGCGCGTCGTGTGAGCGTAACCAACTGCCAGCCCCTGCCGCTGCCGGGCACCACCTGGCCAGGGTGAACACGATAGTGAAGTCAACTGATAATAAAATATAGGAGCTGGGCACCACCTGGCCAGGGTGAACGATACTAAAGTGAACTGATGAGGAAATATAGGAGCTGGGCACCACCTGGCCAGGGTGAACGATACTAAAGTGAACTGATAAGAAAATATAGGAGCCGAACACCAGCCGGGCTGAGTGAACGATGCTAGAGTGAACTGATGAGGAAATATAGAAGCTGGGCACCACCTGGCCAGGGTGAACGATACTAAAGTGAACTGATGAGGAAATATAGGAGCTGGGCACCACCTGGCTAGGGTGAACGATACTGAAATTAACTGATAAGACAAAATTGGAGCTGGGTACCACCTGGCCAGGGTGAACGATACTGAAGTGAACTGATAAGACAAAATTGGAGCTGGGCACCACCTGGCAAGGGTGAACGATACTGAAGTGAACTGATAAGACAAAATAGAAGCTGGGCACCACCTGGCCAGGGTGAACTATACTGCAGTGAACTGATAAGAAAATATATGAGCTGGCACAGCCCGGGTAGAGTGAACGATTCTGAATTGAACTGATAAGAAAATATAGAAGCCGGTCACAGCCCGGGCAAGGTAAACGATACTGAAGTGAATTAATAAGATAACGTATGAAGAAAAAAAATACAATGTGAAGACGGAATTGATGTTCACAGCTAAAGAACGTGAAATCAAAACACGAATTGGTTACGGACATAAATAGGAAAGAATACGAAGGTATTAGGCAGTCTGCTAGGGAGTCTAATAGGTTTTCCACAAAATACGAATCAGATGTCCAAATAATATGGTTATGTATAAAATTAGGGTGACTGGATGAGAAACGGTTTATAATGTATGCAAATTTTTAATTAAATGTCCAATTTATAATAAACAAATGCAACTGGATATGCATATCAATAAAACAAACGGTGAAATAACGAAAAATTTTATGCACGTCACACAGACTGATATTATTGTTGATGAATTGTAATTAATTTTTTTCAAATAGTATAAATAGATTATCATTGCGTTGGTGCTACCAAGTAAGTCATTAATGTTCAACTTCAAAAATCGAAGAAGCCACGAAAATGAGTGACATTTAAAGTCCAATTATAAATTTCAGGCGCACCCCAGAGGCCAACAAAAGATTTTTTACGCATTCGTTCAATTAATAATAATTAATAAATTAATTGCGTCGGTAGTACTATAAGTGCAGCAGCAATAAGTCCTGAAATACCATCATTACCCAGTCAAAGTTTTTATTCCAATTTGGGTCCCCCCCTAGTGAATAAACTTGGTTTGTAGGTTTGTTATAAAGTCTAAGACTTCCTAATTCTCCCTAATATTTACCTCTTTTCGAGATCGTTAATAATTTCTACTTGGCCACGAATTTAAATCTGAAATACCACTTTTCGTCGTAAATTTATTGAGTTAACTCATCGACTTTCTACCTTCTGATAAATATTAGAAATTGGCCAGGTTGACTTTATGCCAGAGTGGCGGTAAACGGCGCGTGATTTACGGTTCTCAAAGTCAGAACAGCGAACTAGTTAGCAAAGGAACAATGACAACACATGGAGATAAATTCTATAGCTGTCTCTTATACACATCTATGGGATACAATTAAAAAGTGCTTCTATTTTTGCTAATAACAATATGACAAGTGATGAGCTTTAAACTAATGCCACTCTATGTGGTTCAGGATGTGGCCACTGGCCAGAGCCAGACCTGTCTCTTATACACATCTCTTATACATAGGGCTTGTATTTGCTCCGAGTATTCGCGGCGAGTCCAGTTTTGCCGGCTGAGAGCCTATACACGAGGAATGTGTGTCTGGTTAAAACAGTCCGCAGACGCCAGTGCGTCGTTGGGAGCTATCGAGTGAGGTCTGCGCA
>NW_025941095.1:27004-45423 GCF_000764305.2 Hyalella azteca
GTAGGATGTGAACTTGAATTTCTCAATTTAATATGAAATGTATCAGTGTTTCATTACAACCCTCTCTTTGTATTTTCTTTGCCGTAACGCTTCCAAAAAGAGAACCTTATTCACGTGCCAAATCAAATGCCACTCGGCAGACTACCTGACAAAACGACAAGTAATGAATACCGGTATCTTGAACCTGAACGTAACGTAAATTTGGTGGAGTAGATCACTCCGATTCACCCAACTTTAAAAGATATGAGACGAGAAGAAACTAAGAAACGTCTCTCTCTATCTCTCTATATAAAATATTTCTTAAAAATCCCAATTTAATCACTAGGTAATGTAGTCGGCTTAGAGGTGAATCAAGCGCCAATGGGCCACATACGGTGTTCGGCTTCTATTTAGCAGCCTCTTACGAAAACCAATTGCCCAGTAGGCAGAATCTGCATAATATAACCGAAAAAGTAGTTGGTCAAGCTTCCACTCGATGCTCCTGGTCAGACGCTGGTCTGACCGCATGATGGCCTGGTCAGAGGTTAGACGGGGAAATTGCGCGAACCATGGCCATCTCTCGCTCAATACGTAAATGGCATTGATGAATGCACACACGTACGTTTGCTTTTTAATAGGACGGAACGAAAGGAGAGTTGACTTTAACTTGACATACAGCATAGTGAATTTAGCCTACGATAAACAAACCCATGCACCCACTGTTTTAGACGCATATTTTTAACCTGTCTATTCTGCAGGCACTTCTGTTTGCTGTGCTGCAGATAGTATAGTATAGCATAGTGGTTTCAGCGTTTATTAGGCCGTAGGCCTGTCGCCGATTCTTAAAATTGCAGAACATCTACAGCATGTTGCGGGCTTGAACTCGCAACTCACTGCTTCAATTTTTTTTTTTTTTGCTTTACCGCCCGGCCTCCTCGCCGATTCTGACCAAAAACTGGCGCACAGAGCTGAGTTCAAACCCGCAACTCTCTGCTCCAATCTTGGAACTCTGAACTTTAACCACCGGGCCACAATGAATGCTTAAAATTAAACAGAACGGCTCTTTAATTGGACAGTATTTATCAACGTGTATTTTTATATTGTGTTGTCTTCCTTATACTATGATTTATATGATTTGAAAAAATTCAATGGTAGAAGGTTAGTTTCTCCTTCAATCAACTTTAAGATGTAGTTTCATAGTGTGACTTCCATCGTCTCTTCTCTGAGAACACAGCATTTGTACGATGAAAGTTTTCGGCACTCGAATATTTCAGCTTGAGGCATATGCTTTGCATCAGTTGTTATTTGACCGGCTTATGCTTTTATGCCTTACCAGCTTATGTTCTTAATTTTTAAGTCAGCCCGCCAACGCTACCAAAATTTAAAGGCGTGCGCGACCCTACATTAGGGCAGCCTAGGACTCGGGCCGCACGTAAATCAGCTTCTCTATGTCCGCTTCGGCCCAAGATTAGAAGGGCAGCCTCTGGGCAATTTGCTAGCTCGGTATGGCTCGGCTCGGCCAACCCTTTTCGTACTCTCAGGCGACTATGAAGTCGGATAGGAGATTCTGACCAGAAACTGATTTCGATCGGGTGGCCAAGCAGACCCTGATAAGCTTTGCGCCTAGTGTAGTGACCATTCGGCCGAAGCCTGGTCGGTCCCAAACTTTTGTTAGGGAACTGGATCAATATGCGGAACGGAACGTTGTGCATTTAGGAGAATAATTTGAGTTTCTTGATTAAGCCAAGCTGTCGGCACCGAGGGGCTCACAAGTACAACACGTTTCCTTACATGACTTTAAGGACTCATTGGAAGGTAATTTGTTCCTCGGATTGAGTTACTCTGCGCTGTATTATGTAGTATCATTAGGTTAGTTACTGGAGTCAGTCATCATTATCAATTAGTTTTTTGTTTAATGTTAACTGTAAGATTTTAAATGGATTGATTCCGGAAATTGCATTCGAAAACTGCATCGTCAAAATGAACATTAATTTGCAACTTGAATTTCGACTGAAGTTTTGGTTCAATTTTTTCTGACATCGTTGGACGCAGAATTTGAGGCCCTTGCAGAACAAATTACTCAATAGAAATATACGAGATGAGAGTTATGTGACATGGTACGGCAATTAATACAACTATTTATCTTAAAAACAACGTGGTTCAATCAGATGGATATGTGGATGGAACAGATGAAATAGCCTTGACTTGCATTACCTCGAATAACTTATTTTCATGTAGCAATTAAAAGTTCTATATTTGTAAGTGATTTTTGCCTCATTTTAGTTAAACCCAATGTCAAAATGGTTACTAGTTGCAATATGAGTCTATGTTGAGCATTAATCTGATCTTTAAACTAACCTAGTAGTACTAGCCTGCATATATATAGAGTACAAAGACTTGAATGCCCGCTCCCTTCCCCCCAGTAGAATGGGGATGAAGGGGGAATTTTCTAACGCACGTTTCAGATTCAGCCGTGTTCGTCCCGAAAGAATCAGATGCCAAATACGCGTGCCCTACGATCGCCCCAAGCTTCCTCAACGATCACCCTTAGCTTGCTTGGAGCTAATTAAAGACGTCTTTAATTCAGAAGCTATAACCACCTCACATTTATGATAGGGTAAGTTCTAAATGCTTATTATATGAGACCATTACCGGTTATGGCACAGTAATGATTGGCCGTTGTGTGGCCATTGATATTACACCGATGTTTTCCATTAAGGTGTAAGCCGCCACTAAAGCTACCGTCGTGCCAGACTTATTGCTTATCTCCAGGCCAATGTCATGACCAGGCAGTGATGTATCGTTGTAAAGCCGCTTGATTTAGGGGCAGGGATTTGAGACAGCCTAGAGCAGAATTACCGGCGTCTTCATATAGCTTTAGTAACCACACAAGTGTGTTTCTAATTAATTAATATCACTTCTAATTTCAAGTATTTCTTGAGGTTAATTTCATGAGCCATAAATAACTTTTCAATTACACTTCTAACTTTTGAATCTAGATATTTTTATGATATTATCCTTCGACGGAGAAAAATGTTCGCGCTTTACGTCGTTTACGTCCTTGTTTATGATGACTTGCGTTGTTTGCGGAAAATTTGATGTTGATTAACTTCTTTAATCTCGATGATGTATCACAATTCTGTTGTAAACTAAAAAATTTCCTCTAACCTCTAAGCACAGGTTGTTGTTAGATCATTACATTAGTATAGGCAAAGAGTAAGAAGAGGCATTAGTTTAACTAAATCTCAATCAAAAAAAGGCTTCAGGAAGGCAAGTATTATTTACTGAATTGCTTTGATCAAATATCTCGCGCCGATAAAAAAATGCGATAAAAATTCGAACTTGCAAAAATATATTTTAAAAATATTGTACAGAATTACAATCGTCTTTTCAGTTTCATCCATACCCCAAACATGAAGTGGAATTTGTTCCTTCACATTTGCTTAAAGATTCTAATGTATCGTGTTTCTACTGTATTGTAATGCTTTGTATTGAAAATTACAAAAAATTATTTTGCTATACATGTAGGACAACTTTAGAAATTATAATAAATAATTAGTATCTAAAATACAATACAAGTTCATTAGAGTCGAAGAGTATTTTACAACAAAATTTAGAAACGAAAACAAGCAATGCATACACTAATATGCATTAATGATTGCGCTATTCCCCTCCCCTTGCCACCGAGTAGACACATAGTCTATACGATTTATAAGAAAAGACACCCTATCTAATGACCCTGAAGGCAATGGAGTTGGCAGTGTCAGGGTCGACGATGGTCAAAACAAATTAAATGCACTGACCCTGAAGGTAACGGAGTTAGTAGTAACGGGGTCGACAACGGCCAAAGACACTATTTGTCTTTGGGCAATGGCAATGGAAATATGTACTGACCCTGAAGGCAATGGAGTTGGTAGTGTCGGGGTCTACGACGGCCAGAGAAGCGAGGACCGTGTCGGGCGGCTGTCCCTCCATGGCCTCCACGAACCACTCGGCGCTCTGCCACCGTGGTGGCACGTCGTTCACATCTTCAACATCCACCAGCACTGAGCACGTACCTGGAATACAGAACGCACGAACTTTAATACAGAGGCCGATATTTGCTAGTTGTTTTAATGTGAAAAAACTAATTGAATTCAGAAATTCGTAATCTAACCATTACATCGGGAACGTTGGCATAAATGCTTTTGGAACAAGAAGAAATGCATCTGAAATGATGAAACAAAGTATCGGAACGTTGAGTAAGAATTCTGGAACGTTTCTAAAACCTTATTACATAACGCTCTTACAATTAAATGCCGTTGAAAATTGTATAAAGAGTCTGCGGATCGGTTAATATCGTCGACAGAACATCACACAAGGATGCTGAACTAGGAAAAACAATATTCGAGGTGCTGAAATAGATAAAAAATTTTAGAGATGATACACGAATGAAATAATGAAATATTACTCGGAATGAATTGCTGGTCTTTTTTCCTCGGGTCACCAGAGATCGTATTTTTGTTTAGTTACTTCGTCATTATCGCGCATGGAAAATTCAATTAAATATCTTCTATTTAAACGAGATACTTTTACTTACCACGAAGTGTTATTATAACGTTTCCGTCATGAAATGAAGTAATATATTTATGTGCGATGAAGAGATTTTTCATAGTACACATTCTCAAGGCGGGCCCAAGAGGTTTCTTCTCCCATATTGCGTGAAAATTCACACATTTTCTCATGGTTTGTGAGCAATTTATGTTTCTCACCGGACATCGACAAATGTATTTTTCCGGTGTATAGAAGCTGAGAAAACCCTCGAGGTTGTTATCTTTAATATTGTTTATAAAATCTCATTTTCCCATGTTTATTGAGTATCTGTATTTCTCAGTGGGCAGCGACACTTATATTTTTCACAGTGCAGAGACGCCGAGCATTCCAAAAAATATAACTCGGTACTCACTGCAGTGAGAGACAGAGAGCGCATTTTCTCGTCGACGAAAACGAGAAGTCATGGACAGACGGACAGACGGACATGACGAGCACAATAGCGCCTTTTTTCCATAAACGAAAAAATGCGCTAAAAAAGAATAATCTCCCGTATTTAGTGTAAATGCAGTAATGTTCCACTTTTGTTGAGATCTGAGTTTCCCCCATCGGGCCCTGACCCTTTTATATTTTTCTTTGGGCAGATACGCCGAGTATTTCAAAAAAGAATAATCTCCCGTAGTTGGTGTAAAATAATCTCCCGTATTTAGTGTAAATGCAGTAATGTTCCACTTTTGTTGAGCATCTGAGTTTCCCCCATTGGGCCCTGACCCTTTTATATTTTTCTTTGGGCAGATACGCCGAGCATTTCAAAAAAGAATAATCTCCCGTAGTTGGTGTAAAATAATCTCCCATAATTAGTGTAAATGCAGTTATTTTCTAGCTATGTTGATCATCTAAGTTTCCCCCACTTGGCACTGACATTTTTATATTTTTCTTTGGGCAGATACGCCGAGCATTTCAAAAAAGAATAATCTCCCGTAGTTAGTGTAAAATAATCTCCCATAATTAGTGTAAATGCAGTTATTTTCTAGCTATGTTGATCATCTAAGTTTCCCCCACTTGGCAATGACACTTTTATATTTCACGGGACAGGGAGGATGGTCAGAAGAGAATGCGAGCTGTTACTGGAGCATCATTAACGGCGGCTGTGTTCACTGCTAACGCTGCCTGCGTCTGACATGATGGCTCCACGCTTGTGCCACCAACAGAATACAAATGATCCTGAATAAGAGTTGGCAAGGCTGTAAACTCCATGACTACAGTGCGTAATTTGACGTAAACGAAGCAGCACGTTCTTGATGAAATACGGTGTATCATGCTTATTAAACAATAGATTATAGGTGAAATTTGCTGCGACAGCCACTGTGCCTATCCCAGCAGAAACGAAGAAAGGTTCAATTTTAGAAACGTAATGGGATGATTAGATTTTTATGAGACTGCAGATTCACTTGAAGAATAATAATAAGTAAGGGCCGTTTTGTTTAACCCATCCTGCGAGTGAGCTTCCGCAAAATCTGATTAAAGTGTAAATAGTTAAAAAAAGTCTACTGATTTAACTACCGAAGAATTGAAACTTTTCGCGCCTGATGAAAGACATATGGTAGGAAGAAACTTTACGAGCAAAATTTAAATGAATAGATAAAATATGGTACTTGCGAATCAACGAAAAAATGATTCTTCGTGAACCAACAAAATCCCATGAACCAACAAAAAATCCTAGAACTGTAGTGGGAATAATAACAAATTTAAACAATATTCTATATCTTTCTAAAGTGCATTTTATTTCTAGAAAAATGCAGGGCTCAAATATTGAACGCAGTCAAATTTCTTTTGAACTGTGGAAAACACATTTAAGATAAGTATCATAGGAGAAATTCACACTTGACTTCGTGAATGAAATGCGATGAGCCATCTTCTAATTAAATAATTAACTTCCAGACAGTTAAAATCCAATAAAATTCAATTAGTGTTGAATATTTTTTCAGGTCTTTTTTCCATACGAAACGCTGCAGACAAAATAACAACCCTTTTTATTGGGGAGCATGGCTAACATCGAAAGACACTGCCGGCGTCAGCTGAAAAGTTTTCTTACGCACGGGAAAAAATCAAGACTGGAACTTCTGCCAAGCACAGCTTTTCCAAAAATCCCTTATCCCGTCATTCAAACTTCTTAGAATGGATTCATTTAATCTGAGAACTGACTAGGTTCAGAATGAAATTTTGTTTAATTTTTTCTTGTATATCCTACATTTCGTCTTTTCACTCCACCGATCACTCGATTTTAAAGCCATTTCATTTTAGTTGATCAGATTTCTGTTTAGCTTTCTCAGCCCTTCACATACTTAATATACAAACCCTCATATCTCTCATACACTCAATGCGTTCTCTCTGGTTTTGCTAGGGACGCATTCAAACACATATAAGACAATGCCCGTCTTCATCCCTAAATGGCTCTAAATAGTTTTTCTTTGGCCACGGTGGATACAATATTCTAAAATATCTTTATTGGTTGGTATGGACGACACGAAAACTATTAATGTGACTAATTTCCATATTATTACTGAGCCATTTACTAAGACTCCTGTAAAAGCTGTTTAAAGAAATAAAAACCTAGCAAATTATTAAGTTGAATATGAATATCACATTAATAATTGGTAATAATAAAATCCCACCATTAAAATATTTCCTAACTATTCACACACAAAACACAGACGCCTAATGGCATGACCTACTCAAGATCTGAACTTTTCACCTTTTCCCATCTTCATGAGACGTACCGAACGCATCGATGGCCAACACCTACTAAGCTATCTTCTGCAATTCGGTTGAGGTCACGTCAAACTCACTCCAAGTCAAAAATGAAAAAAATATGTAAGCTGTTCAATACCTAACAGTATCAAGTAAGGAAATTTGAACCTGTGCCTCCAAAATGAGCAAAATCAAATGCCTTACTTATTTCTTTTTGAAAATCGTTATTTAAAGAATGGCTTTACAGTTTTACGATGAAAGCGTTGTGTATCATTAACAAAACATGTAAAAGAAAAGTAAGAAAGATCCTGTGCGTCAACACAATTTATTTTACCCTAGCATTTGGTTAACAAGCCGACGCTTTAAATTTTTTTATAGTATTTATTTGTCACATAAGTGAATGGGCATTTCCGCATGAACATTTTAACGTAAAAAATACAAAATTTCATAACCATCACAGCTATCAATATTTTTCATCTGATCACCTCTTAAACGTAAGTATTTTTTGCAATTTTCCGTTCGGGTAATCTTTTTTAACGAGAAAGCTAACTCAAAGACACAAATTTAAAAAGAGCTCAATTAACTAGTTTTTCTTGCTGCTACTAATGAGCATAAACTTTTTCTTCGTTTCAACTCCGAGGAATAATCTTGCATAAGCCAGCTAATAATCGGCTTCATGCTGAAAACAACAGAGCAGTCATTATAAGTGAGAAGTTCTCCATCCCTAAAAAATTGCAGATTTTATGTAGAGGTAGAAAAATTTCTAACTCTTTTCGAAAATTTTCTTCCATTTCATATGAGTTAGTCACTTCCATGTAGATGTAGTAACCTGGAAAAAAATGAATGGAAACTTTGCTGTAATGATTTAGGTATAAATTTAGTGAGTAAATCAAGCACTGTTCCCCTTAGCAAAGTGTTAGTTCCCAGAAATTGGGTTCGTTCTCCCATATTTGTGCTTTAAATCGTCGCACTCCGCTATATTACGCGGAATGTGCATGTTTACATTGTTTAATTGCAAACGTATTTATATGAAACCAGACAGAGTGATGAAATTTTAGCACATAAAAATTAATTTACAGTAACATAAACATTTCAGATGTGCGCGTATATGGAAGGAATCAAGTACGATCAATTCAGACCGGCTATAGGACGCAGCGTAGAACCGAAAAAATACCACAAGTGAATGTATGATATAAAAAATGGTGACAACTTCCCAAAATGGTAACACGATGAAATTTCAATTTTGTCCTATTAAATGGGAATTTCGAGCTGCTTTCGTGCTTACTATGATTCACGTTATGGTCGTGCTTGGAAGAAGGAATTAATTATATTGTAATATAGCGGAATCCTTGACCAAGCAAGAGTTAATGGTTGGCACGGCGGCCATATAAGGTACGAAGTGTAGGCCAAGCGACGCTTGGAGGGTCGAATTACTCATTAAGAGCTGCCCTGAGAATATTAGATCTCCCGTGTGGATCAAGACTGAACGATCGGCAGAACAACACTTGCTGCTCAATCGGAACTTCCCTAACAAAATTTAGTCGCCCCATCTTCTGGGAACCCAAATCAGAAGCTACCGTGTTTGTAAATTTTCGCTGGGTTGCTGCTGGAAGATTTTTATAATATTACAGAAATATTGATAAATAATTACGGGTCTTTTATTTGTTGAAACCGAAATTGGAAATGTCGCACATAAGTCTTTTTACAGGTTTAATCAAATAAATGAATCGCTTCCTTTGTGTTTAATGCTCAAACTTAGCTTAGTCTCACGCGAAAACACTTGAAACTTGTGGTAGAATTGAGCTTTTATAACCCGGTTATAAAATTCCGTCTCGGAAGTACGGGGTTTAGAAATGATTGGTATAACATATTTTTTCAAAATCAAGGCTTGCAATAGTTTTCTGTAGTAAGCTAAATCTATTTTTCAGTAAGATAAAGTTAAAATAAAATTTTCCGCTGGACCTATCTTAACTAATTATTGTTAAACCTGACAGGCCAAAATTCTCAAAAACATTTCTTTACTACTACTAATTTAGTTAAAATACAAAACCAAAATACAGAATTGGAGCAAGTTTGGCTTAAAATTAACTTCCAATTTAGTATATCGGTTACCGAGCGCACATATATGTAGCTCCGGACCGAGAAAACTATTCAGAATTTACCATTAATAATAAACGACTGGAGAAAAGTTTTTTCATAGAAAACGGCATGAATGGAAACAAGGGGAATCTTGATTTTGATTTTCATAAACAAATTTTGTTAAGAAAGATTGTTTGGAAAAGAATTAGCAAAACAACACATACAGTAAAAATATGCGGACGACATGTATTAAACTGGAAAGAACACAAATTTGGGCCAATATAGCCCCAAAATTTAAATCCAAATGAAATAAACCTTAAATTTAACTTTAAAATTATAAATTTTGGACAAAGTGAGACGAAAATGAGCTCTTTGCACGAATATACGACACAAATTTTGGAATAGATGGCTATTTCATAACGAGTTTTTTTTTTCACTTTACCAAGCTGTAATTTGATCACAGCTAGGCAAACACATTTGTGTAATATCGAGCAAGCTGGTAAAACTGATAACTTAAGTCTCATAGAACCGATCGAAAACAAAAATGAGTGGAAAGGAGGCCAAAAGAAGTTCGACTAGAAAGATTTGCTATTATAAAAAAATAATCAGTTGTTACAGGTACTGACAAATAGATATTTAAGATCGATGAACTAGGACCCGAAACCTTATAGGCATATGAATGTTCTTGTTTACGAAAATTGCAAGCAGCAAATTAGGAATCATTTGATGAGACATCGAATCTTCGAAATCTAGGCATCATCATGAGCATCAAAGAGCATCCGCAAAAATCATCAGAGCTCAGCGTTGATAACGAGTCGTACGAGGAGGATCCAATGACGAGCTTGATGGATGGTCTCATTTAGCTGGCCAAAGTTTCTGATGATCTCTGACGTAAAAATTCCCGCTAAAATGAAAAAAACAAAAGAAAGATTTCGAAAAGTGATAGAATTTGCGTGGGTGTGGGAGTAGAAGATTACTTTCATTTTTGTCGTAACTTCAAGATATGTTCAATAGTTTTAAAAGTTTTCGCTGATGAGTGCAGCGTTAGTAGTACATATTAGTATGGAAAGTAGTAAAGTGCGATCTATATTAGTAAAGTAGCACATATTAGCATGGAAATAAGTATATTGCGATCCTTTAATTAGCCTTGATAAATGAAAATTGTTTGATATCTTCGGAGATTCCAATTAGTTTCGAGAATCGTCGAGAAATTCATTTGAAAGTGCGTAGATTAGCATTCAATAAATATTTCATAGAAATGTGATTGAAGCTCGCAAGAACCGCATTTACACAAAAAAATATCAATAGCAAATGAAATGAGATCTGAAATTATTTCGTTGTATTTCACATCATTCTGCTTAGTCTCAGACTCAAAAAATCGTAAATTTTAATTCGTTCAATGAAAATTAATAAGAGCCTGACTGTCAAGTTGTAATGATAATATTTCGAATTAAACAGCTCCATATTGTTCTTTTACTTAGAATAAAAAAATGTATAAAATGAGTATGTAATATAAATAATGTTACATTTTTATACACTGAGTATATACGTTGATTTAAGTCCAAGGTTATTCAACAAAAAATTCTCTAATACATCTACATTGCACGTGATGACCAACGCATGATAAATAAAGTGCATGTATAACAGAGTTGCTTTTTTTCTGATAAGTGGTAAATAAATTTTGGTATAAACTGGATTCAGTTTAAAAACAGCAGAAAATCCAATATGGAATAGTTGTCAAGGCGCACGCAGACCGAGATCGAAATTCGCACAGATTCCTCCGATTTTCAAACATACAAGCGCAATTATTCAATACACTGGATGAATAAATTTTTGTTTAACCATGAATCGTTTGCATCATTGCAAAATTTTAGGGACCTAGATTTTATTACATTTTTTAAAGATACTAGAGAAAAAAGCATACAAGACATCGTTATAACTCAGCTTGGTTTATAGATTCCAAAAATGTTGCTTAACCAGCTATAAAAAAATATTGCTTTACCAGCTTTCTAGAGATATATCACCAATTACCAAGTGGTACATCAACCAGCCTTGAAAACAGCATTCAATACATGGTTATAACTCAGCTTGGTATATAGATTCCAAATATGTTGCTTAATCAGCAATGCAAAAATATTGCTTTACCAGCTTTCTAAAAATATAGCACCAATTACCAGTTGGTACATCAACCAGCCTTTCCCCCATGTTTTGTGGCTAGGCGAGTGGTGTGATTTTATCCTATCAAGAAATCCAGAGGCATCTTGTGTCCTCAATATCCCGCGCCGTAATCAAGCTATTCGCCAGCAAACAAACTTAACCTTTCGCGAGCAGCTTGATCGACTTCTCTAGCCTCCTACCCTCGCAGTCAATCACTCAGCTCAGCAAACATGGACGTTTTCGAAACCCTACAGCGTAAATTTTTTCAAATATTAAATGAACTTTACGCAATTTAACGTATTTTTTGTTCCTGTTTATATAAAAAAGCTTGAGATGATTTAGAAACACATTTGAAGCATTGCTCATCACCGAAATTTAAGCGAATAGGAGGAATTTGCATATTTAAGATTACTTGCCAAAATTATAAAGCTTCAAAATCATATTCGGTGAAAATTCTTGTAGATTTTTGTGCTTTTGATTCATAATTTAACTATCTACCTACTTATACCCAGATTAGCACAAATTTGACGATTTAAAACGTGTGGTGTTCAGAGATTTTTATTTCATCATATTAAATGCTACTTATGATAGATAATTGAAAACAAGCATAAATAATTTAGTCACAACAATTTAGATGTAATAGTAGAAATACACTCAATAATAACGTAATCTTTATCGTCCCTTGCTAGTCAACATTGTATACATTCATATACGACATTTGCGGTAGATATTTTGATGCCTAAAAAAGTCTACGGACTATACTACTAACATTTGAGTATCTCATTTCATTTCAACATTCTTTCTGGAAATATCATGAAGATGTTTATCAAGATACTGTAAGAAAAACCGTCGATGGCCCATTTAATTATACACTGGTCGTATGACCATCTATTTAGTGAAGAATAAAAAATCTGAATGAGTAATTCCAGTAATAATAAAACTAATAAAAATATTTGCTAGAATAAACTGTGTGGTCTCTATATTTGTACCTAATTATTTAAATGAATTTAGTGGATTTATATTTATGTGAACGAGAATAGTCAATTGCGGTTGAGTGAAGAGATCAACTAGGCTCAGTCAAGGTAAGGACATCAACAAAAATAAAGATATAAACATGGTAAGAATTTCAACAAGGTAAGGATATCAACAAGGCAAAGATATCAACAAGGTAAGGATATCAACAAGGTAAGGATATCAGCAAGATAAAATGACATAAAGAAGAACAATCAAGTTCGGTTGAGTAATGGAAAAATTTAGGAATGAAGGAATTCAACCTGTGTGAAAACGTCCCTTTCTTCCGGATCATACAACGTTTCAAAGTATATTAAGTGGGTAAAAATTTCACAATGTTCAACTTCGAAAGTGGTGTTCAACTTTTCCACAATGTTCAACTTCCTGTAGTAATAATGTGGGTCCCGATAGAATTTGCCTTGAATTTCCAATCTAATTATAAATTTCGGTTTTATTTCATCTCAAACTTCATTTTTTACAATTATTACTGGGTACTTCTTGCCCCAAAAAATTGAGCAGTATAAATAATTAAAGTCAATCTCATCTTACTCATCTTATTGTAACTTAACTCACGCAGGTTTGATCTAAATATAAATCTTCCAAGCTTATTCAGTTCTCATTATAAATTCTATACAGTAAATTTATGGTAACTTTCAGACCCGAAGCAGCCATCGTAAACAAAATTAAGGAAAAGTTGTAATGTCTCATGTCCGATTTCTGTATCATACTATTTTATTTATATTTCTCGAGTTTGAATTTCTCCACTAAATTTCCACATAAGATTCACTTGAACGTATATACTCTACTCCGGTCACTCCTACTGGTCACTTAATTAGCCACTTCTGCTGCACTCCGGCCCTCCTACGGCACAGTAAGGAGTCGCTGAGTGGTCGTTAATTTGTCTTCAATCCTTCGCTACGGCTCCTAACGTCCTCGAGGATAACGGTAATGTCTCTGACCTCGAACTCCTCAGTCTATAAATGTAACCTGTTATTTGACATGGGTGACTTAACTAAATTGCAAATATATAAAACATAAAATGGATTTAGCTAACTAAGAACCTCCCTAATATTAGCTAGCCAAGAAAAACCTGAACCTGCTTCAAGAATTCAAGAGAAATTCGAGAAAATCACCAAAATCTAATAAAGCTAATAATTTTACTTTAGGAAATATTGTCGAAATTTACTTAATGCAACTCCATAATATTAGTTTTGGAGAATAGTCATCCAAATTTATGTTAAAATAATAGAAATGTTTCCCAGAATAATGGTTCCGAGTGATTAGTTAGCATCACAATTCTTTCCCGTAATAAATTTATTATTGCACTCACACATACAATTTCCCTATGACCGCATGTGATTATAGAAAAATAGAGCGACTGCCATGTGATTTTAGAAAAATAGAGCGACTTTTAACACTTGTAACCCCTTCTTTGAATTTCTCTGCATTGAGGATACTAGTTTCAGAATATTTTGAGTCGCGGTAATAAAAAGTATCAAAAAATATTAGTCATTCGGATAAGAGAGATAAAGTTTCATGCGGATCCGTTTCAAATGCATTATTGGGTCTTCGGTAGTAACAACAACGACAAAAACTATTGCAAAAATTGCAGTAATTACCAAAATAAAAACCCAGTAGCAGAACAAGTATCAAGTTCCACTCACTTTCAAGGCTTCCTTCATCATTAGCGGCTTTCCAACGCAATTAATGTACCTCCACAGTTTGAGGTACGAGATAGAAACTTTTTTATCCTTTCTCATTATTATGAGCCAGACACGTATGAAGATACGTAATACAAGATATTTTCAAGTTTGAACTTATTTGTATTATGAAGTTTTATAGCTCGATTTTTTATACAATAGTGCATTTTTAGATAACTCTCCATTCACAGAAAAAAAAAAGATCTCCAGCATAAAATCACTGAATAAACTCACCATTACCCCTTCCATGGTGAACGCAGGAGTAGCTACGGCAAGTAAACAAGAAACAAAATGTTCCATTTCTTCCGAATAAACAGCAAATAACATTAAGATTTTTCAACATACTCACCTTTCAGTCCACCGCCATCAGTAGCCACAAGACGCAACAGATAGTCAGCAGAGAATATCAGTTGAATTTTCCAACATACTCACCTTTCAGTCCACCTCCATCAGTAGCCACAAGACGCAACAGATACTCAGCAGAGAATATCAATTAAAATTTTCAAATACAATAGTGCATTTTTAGATAACTCTCCATTCACAGAAAAAAAAAAGATCTCCAGCATAAAATCACTGAATAAACTCACCATTACCCCTTCCATAGTGAAAGCAGGAATAGCTGCGACAAGTATATGAGAAACTTTCATTTTTTCCAAATAAGACAGTAAATAACATTAAAATTTGTCGACTTACTAATCTTTCAGTCCATATCCATCAGTAGCCACAAGATGCAACAGCTACTCAGCAGAGAATATCAGTAATTTTTCAACATATTCACCTTTCAGTCCACCTCCATCAGTAGCCACAAGACGCAACAGATACTCAGCAGAGAATATCAGTAATTTTTCAACATACTCACCTTTCAGTCCACCTCCATCAGTAGCCACAAGACGCAACAGCTACTCAGCAGAAAATATCAGTAATTTTTCAACAAACTCGCCTTTCAGTCCACCGCCATCAGTAGCCACAAGACGCAACAGATAATCAGCAGACAAAATAAGCTAAATTTTTCTATACATGTATATTCACCTTTCAGTCCACCTCCATCAGTAGCCACAGGACGCAACAGCTACTCAGCAGAAAATATCAGTAATTTTTCAACATACTCACCTTTCAGTCCACCTCCATCAGTAGCCACAAGACGCAACAGATACTCAGCANAAGAGACAGGTCTCCAACTTTACACAAGTTGGCAAAATTTCAGATCGATAGGATAAGTAGAAGTATATTAAATTTTGATTACAAGATTTGTAGCAGACAGACAGACAGAGAGACAGACAAGAAGTGAAGTTAAAGAGAAGTGTTGTAAAAACAGCCCCTCGTGGAACTGTTGAAACAATTGCTTATATGACAATTTTAAGCTGGTTTTAATTATGGGTTTGTTGTTCACAACTCTCTTTGCCTAAAGGAAACTAGTGATCATTTGGGAACATTTGAAGACTTCTTTAATAAAAAATAAATGGATATTATTTCGCAAGAAACACGTGGCATTTTTTGCATGAGAGAATGATTCAATTATGAATTTTCAGCTCATAACCGCCCCATTTTCATAATTTCTATGCCTCTAAATAAATTAAAACTGAGTTTTGTAATGCCAGATATTTTTAAAAACATTTATACATTTAGAAATTGGTAGCGTGAAATTTATAAGTATTTAATAACTCAAAAACCCTTTTCAATAATTTCTTTACTGAATATAAAATGCATTATCAAACGCCAACGCTCAACCAAATAGTCTAATCGTAATAAGGTCATAAGCTCCTTTCCAAGTGCTCCCTCCCTATTAAGCTGCATGCTAGCATGATTATATGAAGCTCCTTTTAAATATCAGCGCAAGTTTTAAACGTGTTATTATTTATAAAATATTTTATAGTTGTCAAATTTTAGGTCGGCGCAAAATTTGTAAAACTCTCTCCGTTGATAAATACGATTAGTCAATACATGATATTCACAAATTCCTTGTCAATTCTGCAATTCCATGCAGAATGCAGATATATATTTGCAAAGTCATCTTATTTGCAATACCAATAGATTATTAACGATTATTTGCCCAATATCATTCATTGTTTCAAATGACGATGCAGAATTAATAAAAATGATTTGAAATTTAAGATGGAGTTAACAGATAGGGAAACTTTTTATCACCTGTATCATTTTTTAACTATTCATCGTAATTATCCCAGAAGGGGAGAACTGCGTTTTCCGTGTTCATGAATACCTTCGTTGGCGTAATATGAAGCATCGGTCCGTATTTAATATTGTACAATACAAATTTCGATTATCGCTCTATCTGACTTTGAAAATATTTGTGCATGCAAGGCAATTATATAATACTTGCATTGTGATTTCCTGAGTTTTACTTACATTTTTAAAGTTATTTTAATAAAATACTCTTATATTACAAATCAATGAGAAGGAGGTGTTATGAATATTTTTAATTTGTAATATAAATAATTTTAATTTGTAAAAGAGTGGGACACTTTTAGTACCACTTAGAATATATCGACAGAACAATGAATAATTGAATGAGTGCAACTGCAACAAATGAAAGAACTTCTAACGCGCGGTAATTTAGAAATTCAAGTTTCATCAATTTTGAAAACATAGGTCGGAAACTTTCACGTAAAAATGTTCTAGAAAATTTTATAATAAATCTTATTCGCGGTAATTAAGACCAAGTGCACCTTAGGTAGTTCCATTTATTGCTGTAAAACTGTAGAAAATTATATTGCTTTGATCTGCTGCAGTCAAGGACTTTGCCTCCTTTTTTATATCTCAAAATATTGAAGTTAGATAGTTTTCTTATTGCCAAAAATTTGAATTTTGTTTGTACAGCGGCCTCACTAATTTATTACAATATGTACTTTCTTTTCTGGTTCATTCCAACATTGTTAAAGCCATTGGACGATTTTTTAACTGATTGATACTTATCGAGATTTAATCGATCTCAATTTCTTTTTTCTTTTTTTTTTTGTTCGAGAGAAGAATTTCAAGTTCCTGTCGTATTTCAAAAAGAGAATTAACTTTAATACGTCACTAAATGTTTATTAAAACGAGTCTTTCATTAATTGCATCTCATTGTAGTCAGGTTTGAATATTATTCACGGAAATACAGGAAACATCATTAAGAAAACAGGATTTTCAACTCGCAGAGATTATATTTCTCATTCAATGCCGGCTTGAGCTGTAGGTATAAAATATTATTCTACTTGTATTTCAACATCTGACGAGGAAGTATCATGTTTACTTGCAGCCTCAATCATCACGAATCAACTATCTGAAGCTCACAACTGGCATGTAAAAGAACATACTTCTCAATTGGCATAAGAGAGGAAATGCGCTCTCTGTCGCTCACTGCAGTGAGTACTGAGTTATATTTCTTGAGCATCTGAGTATCCCCATTGGGCACTGACACTTTTATTTTTCGCAGTGCACAGACGCCGAGCATTTCCAAAAAGCATAATCTCCCGTATTTAGTGTAAATGCAGTTATTTTCTACCCATGTTGATCATCTAAGTTTCCCCCACTTGGCACTGACACTTTTATATTTTTCATTGGGCAGAGACGCCGAGAATTTCAGAAAAAGAATTATCTCCCGTATGTAGTGTAAAATAATCTCCCGTATTTAGTGTAAATACAGTTATGTTCCAACTTTGTTGAGCATCTGAGTTTCCCCCACTTGGCACTGACACTTTCATATTTTTCATTGGGCAGAGACGCCGAGCTTTTCAAAAAAGAATAATCTCCCGTATTTAGTGTAAATCCAGTTATGTTCCAACTTTGTTGAGCATCTTAGTTTCCCAATGGGTACTGATACTTTTATATTTTTCATTGGGCAGAGACGGCGAGCATTTCAAAAAAGAATAATCTCCCGTATTTAGTGTAAATACAGTAATGTTCCACTTTTGTTGATCATCTAAGTTTCCCACTTGGCACTGACACTTTTATATATCACGGGGCAGGGAGGATGAGCATTTCAAAAAAGCATAATCTCCCGTATTTAGTATAAAATAATCTCCCGTATTTAGTGTAAATGCAGTTATGTTCCGCCCTTTTTTAAGCATCAGAGTTTCCCAATGGGTACTGACACTTTTATATTTTTCATTGGGCATAGTCGGCGAGCATTTCAAAAAAGTATAATCTCCCGTATTTAGTGTAAATACAGTAATGTTCCACTTTTGTTGATCATCTAAGTTTCCCACTTGGCACTGA
>NW_025941096.1:0-516 GCF_000764305.2 Hyalella azteca
TGGCCTGTTGGCCATTATTGAAGGCAATAAGTGCCCTTTTTAGCCATCCATTATGATACATATACTGTTATTGTTACTAGGCTAATTGCAACATGAAAAATAACACTCCAAAAAGACAAAGTTGAAAAATCAAAAAATCAAATAAATAAAAAAATCATGAAAAAATAAAAAAAATCATTGATTTTTGATTTTTTTGATTTAAAAAAAATCAAAAAAATCACCAACCCTGTTTGAGAGTCACATAAAGCAAACAGAACTTGAGTAATGCATACAGTTATTTTTTTATAGTTCTTCATTTCTCGATGCGTCCTTAATGTGATGGATTATACCGTCAAATGGGGTAACTTAGACCGGCGGGGTAACTTAGACCACTTTTCGTTTTTTTTTATAAAAACCCCCCACAACTCAAAAACTATTTGAAATAGAAAAATTTTGTCATTGGGCATTAAAGGCCTAATACTGAGGCTACATAACACAATAGAAAGATTTAAAAAGTTTGCATATCTAATAGGTTAA
>NW_025941097.1:0-399 GCF_000764305.2 Hyalella azteca
TAATATTTTCATAATAACAAGTAAAACTTATGTGTCTTTTCCATGTTGGAAATAGAGTTATGTTGACACCTAATTTCCATGTAGCAACTTAGTAAATTGAGTGGGCTAAAAATGTTGGCATCTTCGCTACGAGGATTGAGACATATTTTCATTCATTACATTAGCGTTAGATGGAAGTATTTAGCGCATTTTCTCATTTATGAAAAAAATGCACTATTATGCTTGCCATGTCCGTCTGTCTGTCTGTCCGCCCGTCTGTCTGTCCGTCCGTGATTTCACGTTTTCGGCGACGAGAGAATGCGCTCTCTGTCACTCACTGCAGTGAGTACTGAGTTATATTTTTTGTCTTTGATATACTGGAAATAGTTTTGATACTTTATAAAATGTGAGATTTTAACA
>NW_025941098.1:0-298 GCF_000764305.2 Hyalella azteca
CGGCAAAATTAGACCCTGCAGCTGACGTATTCTCGACGGCGCTGATCAGCACAGAGGCGGCTTGGTTAGGGGCGCTATGGCGCTGCGCCGGCAATAGTCACCTTACGCAGGTGGCAATTACTGGTCCCGAATGTCCAAAGGATGGGATATTCGTGGGTTACACGATATACTAATTGATAACTGAAGTCCAAAGGATGGGATATTCGTGGGTTAAACGATATACCTACTAATTGATAACTGAAGTCCAAAGGATGGGATATTCGTGGGTTACATGATATACTAATTGATAACTGAAGTC
>NW_025941099.1:0-502 GCF_000764305.2 Hyalella azteca
ATGGTAGAAATTGTTTTTTAAATGCATTTCCAATACTATTATTCGACATCAAATTTTACCCATTAATAATATTGAATTCATCATAATAATGTAGTTAATTCAAGTCTGATTTTGCCATGATCTCTTAGCGTACTTATCGATAAATGTGTAAATATTCGAAATTAATATTAACTTGTTTACAATTGGACCATTTCAAGCATATTTTCTATGACCTTTGCTTCAGATAAGCTAGATCCCTGGCAATTATATGTAAATACTGATAAAAAGTAATTTTTATGAACTTAACTTAAAATTACTTTTATTTATTTTTTTTTAATTTAACTTTTATGAACTTAACTTACTTAACTGTAATTTTAGGTTTTTGTTTATTTCGATAAATTTATTTTTTTTAATAAATTTTACCTCGATACGAGAGAGAAACAGTTCACAATGTCATTTGCTTTTCCTGATTATGGATCGCAGTGGTGGTGAAGTTATTTGACTCAATTTTTTCGGGAACGAT
>NW_025941100.1:0-1629 GCF_000764305.2 Hyalella azteca
AGAGGGATGGAGAATTTTAACTACTGGGAGAGGTTACAGCGACTGAGTCTGTACTCACTGCAGAGGAGACGGGAGAGGTATGTCATTCTGCACACATGGAAAATGATAACCGGTATGGTGCCTAACTTCGAGAGCGAGACCTTCAGGATTATATATCACAACGAGAGAAGGGGGAGACTGTGCAAGATCCCCTCATTACGTAACAGATCCGCGGTCAGATTTCAATCCCTGCGGGAAAGATAACTTTCCGTGGCAGGGCCAAGGCTGTTCAACGCCCTACCAAGAGATCTAAGAGAGGGGGAGTTCACCCTGGAGACCTTCAAGAGACAACTAGACGTGTTCCTGGGCACAATCCCAGATCGACCTCCCCTGCAACACTACCAGCGGCGAGAAGCAAGCAACAGCATCGTGCAGCAGGTGGCCCAAATGAGGGCGGTTGAACGATAACCAGAGGCGGCGATCCATCGTGGCCTGGGACTGCTATGTTCCAAACAAATACAAGGATACGAAGGAAAGGAAGGATAGTGACACTAGTGGTAATGACACTAGTCGTAGTGACACTAGTTGAAGTGAAATTAGTTGTAGTGACACTAGTGGTAGTGACACTAGTGCTAGTACAGTAGTGGTAGTGACACTAGTGGTAGTGACACTAGTAGTAGTGACACTAGTAGTAGTGACACTAGTGGTAGTGACACTATTCGTAGTGACACTAGTCGTAGTGACACTAGTTGAAGTGAAATCAATTGTAGTGACCTCTGTGGTTTAGCAAGTGACATAATAAGCATCACTTGTTAACTTCAATCTAATTTTCATATGTTTCTGCGACTCTATCAGTATTAATTATTATAATTGTTTCTTAAAGCTAATTTTATTTGAACCTCGGCACGAGAGATCTTTACACACACTTAGCCATCATATTAATTTAATTCCTACGCCGACTCATGATGCGATGACACACACACTTACTGACTCATCACATCAGCCGTGTACTCACAATGCTTCTCATCACTCCAGTCCCCGCAGTTGTCCAAGCCGTCGCATTCATGACGATTGTGGATGCATCTGCCGTCGCCGCATACGAAATGGTCGCCGGTGCAGCCTGCGATAAATTAAAGAAGCCGTGAATGTCGGGCTAACTAATTACTAAAAATAACTAATTTTAGGCAGGGTGATCGGCTTCCCTGAGCGCGAGGCGAGGAAGTATGTGTAGGGGGTAAGAATGTGATGTATGTCTTGTTTATAACATCGCATCGGAGGTGTGGGAAAGTTTCAATATGCAATGGGTTCAGAGGGCCCAAAACTTCCCGTGGAAAGAAAATCCAGGCCCCAGAAGAGGTTAAACTCGACAACTCGACTAAAGTCATAGCATGCTTGCGAAACATTGAAAGCAATTCCCAGTGAAACGTTATAATTGAATGCAGTCGAGGAATAATTTATTTATATTCAAGAAAATAATTGAATGTTGGTGATCCAGAAAGCGGTGGCCCACGAAGGAGTGATACGGGGAGGGTGGCTCAGGGAGGGGCGATCAAGGGCGGGGTGGGCCAGGGAGGGGTGGCATCATTGAATACATATCATTAAATTATATTTAATTATGTTTAATTGAATACAATTGATTGATATAATTGA
>NW_025941101.1:0-441 GCF_000764305.2 Hyalella azteca
AATAAGTTTAGCAGCGCTGCAAATGACGCGTCTTTTCCTGGAAAATGTGGCAATAATTCCTGACGCGCGGGTAACATTTGTGAGGTTATGGATCCTTGATCAGCCTTTGTATGTCTGTTTTTTTTTATAAATTGTGAAAGGATAAGCCGAATTTGTCCTATAATCATGGAAAGAATTAGAAGATTTGAGCTGATCCAAGCTTATGGTGCTTGGATCAGCTTTTGTATCGTATGATGAATTGATACTAAAACAAATGACAAGTACTATGTACTTTCGAAGAATTTAATCCCTTGCAGAAGGAATGTAGGATAGCGAAGTTACGCACGTAAGGATAATAATTTAATAGAGAGTGTTCAAAGACGTGCAACAAGGATAATTCCGGGCTTGAAAGGCAAGTCATATGAGGAAAGATTAAAGATTATGAAGCTTCCAAGCCTCAAT
>NW_025941102.1:0-3419 GCF_000764305.2 Hyalella azteca
CGCCCCACGTTTTTCGTTTTAGATGTTGTAAAATATTTTAACTGAAATACAAAAGACCAAGAGAATGAAAGCAAACAGAGATCAGTAGCTGCCGAAAAATTATTTTCTACTTTTTAGTCCACATGAAAAACGTGGTCTTTAAAAATTTTTTTTATACATTTTATTTATAATTTAATTTCAAATTGCCGTTTTTTTTAAATAATGCTTTCAGGACAGGCTTTGGGAGCTGACGAGAAGCTATACTACGTATGAAAATAATCCATAATTTATTCTCTGCCATTACGCAATTCAAATACAAGTTCTAACTTTTTGGCTCTTCGGACAGTTTGGCGTAGTGGTATAGGTGGTCTGGGCTAGTAAGATGGATGTGAGGGTCGAGGGTTCGTATCCCGGGTTGGACTTCTGACGAAGTAGCCAGTTCGGAAAAACCTCTTACCCCCAAGCGGTGGTATTGAACCCACACCGAATACTACCCCCCCTCCCCCAGATATACACCGCGTAGTTCAAGCAATAGGCATTTACCCACCTCAACTATCTGACCTGCCCCCCTTATGGAAGGGTATTAATACAAAAGTGCCATCTTCCGAAGGTTACGGTTTAGCTGTAGTAGGAAACAAGCTGTAGCTAAACGGGTTACGTAGATAGGGGACAAACAAATTTAATCAGTATCCCTAGCTGTTACTGAAGTAAACTTCTATATTGAAGATCGCTCACAGGCAATCAAATTCTCTTTGACCATCACATCATCTGTCTTGCGAGTGTCTTTCCCAGACACTCACAGATGGGTCAATGAAAAACAGACTTCATAATTGCTTCTTATATTGAGTCCATCTTCAACAAGACGTACTGTGCAAAACAGAGTGGCATCAGAAGGCAGAACTTATATTAGTCGTAATGGTAATTCTTCTGAACGCTAGTCGGCAACGACCGAGCAATTTGAGGCACTTTAGAATTATTCAGATTTCAATCTAGGCGGAAGTAGTGTTAGGTATAAAGAATAAAAGTATTAGATTTCTACCTAGGTATGGCAAAATGAAAATATTTGTTAAGGAAACGTTTCGCTCAGGGTTAAATAGTACAAACTGCCTGATTAAGTTGCACAAAGGGGAATTTAAAATAGCAATTAATTCACAGTTCATAGACAATTAGATTCATTCGAACAATCACGTTGATTGGCAGAAAGATGGAAAATCAGTTTCAATAAAATAAGCACACGTCATAAATGGGGCAAAACTACTAAGAAATGACAATATATCAAAGATCATTCAGGAAAGTTTAACCGGATTCAATGATGCGGCACATAGTTTTTAGACTGAGCGTAATGACAAGATAGAAAATCATGTAACAATAAATGATACTTGAGCATCCCCGCTCTTGTCACTGATAAATCAGGTGAAATTTACACATAAAAATGATGCAAAGTTATTAGAAAATGACTAACCTATATTCATGTTATCAGGAGAGAACTTAACACCGGAATTCTTATAAAATACAGGTCACACATGCTAATTCTTGATACTGCATAGAACAAGTTGAGATAATGGCCACTGGAAGATTCTATCAATTTAATTTTTGTTCGAAACGAGTTTGCTGCAGAGTNTGTAAAATATTTTAACTGAAATACAAAAGACCAAGAGAATGAAAGCAAACAGAGATCAGTAGCTGCCGAAAAATTATTTTCTACTTTTGAGTCCACATGAAAAACGTGGTCTTTAAAAATTTTTTTTTATACATTTTATTATATACAAAGTTTCGTTCAAATCAGTTCGGCATTTTAGAAAAATTTTTTGTTCTCTGCGAACTTTTAACCACTGGGCAGGGTGGCTTTTAACCAGTGGTGATTACCAAGATTGGCGCAGAGAGGCGCAAGTTCGATCCCAGCTCTGTGCGCCAGTTTCTGGTCAGAATCGGCGAGGAGGCCGGGCGGTTAAGCACAGCAGAATTGTAGCAATGAGTTGCGAGTTCAAGACCACATCAAGCTGTGAATGTTCTGCGATGTTAAGAATCGGCGACAGGCCTACGGCCTACTAAACGCTGAAATCGCTATTATTATTATCATTATTATTTATAACCTAAGCACGTATTGCTGTTTAAACTACGAATGAGGGCGAAATGAAAAAAAAAACTCGCCAACGAAGGCAAAATCTAATAAAAATTCACGAGCTAAACATCACCCTCGGTTAGTTAGGAATGTATATTAAAAATTCCGTTCAAATCTGTTCAGTACTTAGGAAGAAATGTCTTTGTGAGTTCGTGAGTTTTATGGCATCGCCAAATAACTCACAAATGAAGGCAAAATTTAATAAATTTTCACGAGCTAAACATCACCGTAAGGTCCTAATATAATGATAATAAGTAATAGCGGTTTCAGCGTTTATTAGGCCGTAGCCCTGTCGCCGATTCTTAACATCGCATAACATTCACAGCTTAATTGTTGCGGTCTCGAACTCGCAACTCACTGCTTCAATTCTGCTGTGCTTAACTGCCCGGCCTCCTTGCCGGTTCTGACCAGAAACTTGCACACAGAGCTGGGATCGAACCCGCGTCTCTCTGCGCCAGTCCTGGGACTCTGAACTGTAACCACTGGGCCACCCTGCCCATTATTGAATGCGTATTCCAAGGGGATGTGAGGAAAGCCATCGCTTCCTTCAAGCCGGGTTCGGCGGGTGGCCCGGACGGACTCCGCCCGGGTCATCTGGTGGCCCTGATTTCGCGGAAGGCGGGTGAGGCGGGCGCGAGGCTACTGGCCTCCCTTACCAGGTTCGTCAACCTGGTGATTGGAGGGCGGGATCCTGAGTTTGCAAGACCTGTGTTCTATGGAGCCACTCTGTGCGCCCTACGGAAAAAAGACCATTCGCCCCGTAGCGGTTGGGAGCACCTTGCGTCGCTTGGCTACCAAGGTTGGAGCTTGGCCACTGTCTCCGTTAATAGGAGAAGCACTTCAGCCGGTCCAATTGGGGTTCTCCACAAGGGGTGGGTGCGAGGCTGCTGCTCACGCAGCCCTGCGTACCTCGGGCCGGAGAGTGTTTTTCAAGGTTGACATGGCGAATGCATTCAACAGCCTGCGACGTGACGTGTTCCTGGCTGCTGCGCGGGCGAAAGCGCAGGGAATTTATAGAATGCTGTACCAAGCATATTGGGAACCGTCCCCTCTATTCTCTGGGGGGTCGAGTTTGGTATCCGCGACCGGCATACAGCAAGGCGATCCTTTTGGCCCTGCTTTATTCTCTTTAGGAATTGACGAGGTGGTACGCCGGGTGAACACTGAGTTTAACGTTTGGTATTTGGATGATGGATCTTTGGGCAATAAACCAGAGACAGTTCTCCGGCCAGGCAGTACAAAAACTCGTTGAGGACTTTAGAGCCGTAGGGCTGGAGGTAAACCAGGGGAAGTGTGAACTGATCATACTGAACCATTC
>NW_025941103.1:0-506 GCF_000764305.2 Hyalella azteca
TACGTTGCATGCATGACAATCTAGTGGTACAGTCAAGTTAAGAGTTAAGCAGTTAATTGTGATGGTGATTTTTTTAGGTTAAGAATTTTAATAAGATATTTGTAGATATTTAAACTCAATAAACCCGAAAGATATTAAATAATTATTAGATAATATTGAGGGCAGGGGCTGAGAGGCATCAGTCGTCAATGAGCTGCACCAAGACGGATCGCATCCGCACATGGCTGCTCATGTGGCCAGGTCTAAACTTATTCAATTCTGGACTCAGAGTATTTAATTATTAATATAATTATTAATTTTTTAATATATTTTCAATTTAATTTATAGTTGCTTCACAGCTCAGCATCGCCTTTTCCTAGATTCCTGCAATTGAAAAATGTATTGTTTCTGTATTGTCCCCTCATTGCTTTAGAGTTCGTTTCATCAGATGATATATTATATTATATTATATTATATTATATTATATTATATTATATTATATTATATTATATTATATCATATTATAT
>NW_025941104.1:0-273 GCF_000764305.2 Hyalella azteca
TGGGTAATGATGCTAAGCTGTTCAGCTCTGGGTAATGATGCTAAGCTGTTCAGCTCTGGGTAATGATTCTAAGCTGCCCAGCTCTGGGTAATGATTCTAAGCTGTCAAGCTATGGGTAATGATGCTAAGCTGCCCAGCTGTGGGTAATGATTCTTAGCAGCCCAGCTCTGGGTAATGATTCTAAGCTGTCCAGCTATGGGTAATGACGCTAAGCTGCCCAGCTCTGGGTAATGATTCTAAGCTGTCCAGCTCTGGGTAATGATGCTAAGCTGT
>NW_025941105.1:0-279 GCF_000764305.2 Hyalella azteca
CCTTGTAAATGGCTTTTCATGGCCTAGATATGGAATTCACTGCTCGGTGAAATGGAATCATGGCTCAAAGAAATGGAATCATGGCTGGCAAATCCATAAAACCACGGCTCAAAAAATCAGTTTCGGCTTGCCAAGTAGATATATTCCATGCCTGATTTTTGAGAAATACTGTCTACAGTGTATATATAGTCAGATGGGGTAAGACAGGACCGAAATCACTAACAAGCCTGTAGCATCTATACCGTGATTAACTAAAAACCCTAAACCTATTACAAGGTG
>NW_025941106.1:0-439 GCF_000764305.2 Hyalella azteca
ATTTCAATGGAAATTATTACTCTGCTTGGCTATTTAAATGGAAATTATTGCGCTGCTTATTTCTTAGCAAACTACCATAATTTTATGATATCTTAGCCATTACCTATTAATCAAGACCATCTCCATGGGAACTATGTCAATGGTTGATCATTAAGACCTTTAAAGGCCAACATGGCGCCGTGCCCTCATATCTGACTCACTGAGGGCGGATCACCTCACATTTCCTCTCATAACTGAGGGGAAATAACGTAACCATTATTTATAAGTGAACAGGATCTCCAAGCTGCTACCGTTAGGTTATAGCCAGAGCTGGGCAGCGCTACTTTGAAATGTAGCGGCGCTACCGCTACCGCTACATGCTCTAATTGTAGCGGGCGCTACCGCTACCGCTACACCCACTAGATTGTAGCGGGCGTTACCGCTACCGCTACAGTAAAAT
>NW_025941107.1:0-988 GCF_000764305.2 Hyalella azteca
TCGTGTGCTTCGAACGTAGACACAATTCATGAGAGTTATTTACTCCTGACTATCCTTGTCCGGAACCGTTTTTTCTGCGTCAAATTTCCAAGAAAATCGCTGGTCATTTGCCTGAACTTCCCTGAGCACCAACGGTCATCATTTATGTGAACGGCACGTGGCGTCTGTGTTTACATCCTCAGGCTGATGGTTACGAAGAAGACTAACGAGCGTCTCGTGTGTCATGTATGATCAAATAAAGATGGTTCTTCCCTTGAATTTATACAACGCTCAATTAGGTTATTTAGACATTTTCTGACTCATAATTGCGAGCGATTAGTGGTTGTGATCTTTTGAAAAGTGACTAAAAATGTAACTATTGCCTATTGGCTAGGGCACTATAGTGCCTATGTGTTATATAACTGTATGCTATTTTTTCTACTTGCAACTCATATTGTACTGATAAGCCGAGAGGGTAACTTCTACTTTAAACAAACTATTTGTATAATTTTTTTATGCGTTTTCTGATTCTACTTCCAACAATGGGTCAATGCGGGTGGGAAACCCTTCTTGTTCAGACTAGATAAAAGTAACCTTTTCGTTTGTCGCCTCTCTGTACCTAAGCTTTATCCGCAATTTAAATTTATGAAAAACACGCTTAACAAAACCATTCCATGTATATGCACTATTTGCTGTCGAAAGTTTTCAGTCAACCACATTCATTCAACGAGTTGGAAATTGATGCAACCTCTGAGGTGTGTCCAAGTTGGCTCATCCGTCAAGTGCTTGGATGAATTGCAGCTTTGTTACAGCATTTATTCATACGATGAATGTGGAACGGAATAAATTCGGCTAAACCAGTTAATTCTTCCGCCGTAACGGCAACGAGTTTATGTGACGCATTTTTTTGATTAAATATAGATTAATTGTGTTGAAGTTTCTCCCTTTTACAGTGCCCTAACCTCTCATAAAGTCATTTTTATTCTAATATCTCGAATTGCATTACGAG
>NW_025941108.1:0-523 GCF_000764305.2 Hyalella azteca
ATGAACACAATGCATCATATTATGATACTCATCAGGACTAGAAACATATTGAACTTGATGAGCACGTGTTAGCAAGCAAGAATGCATAATACTTTTCTTTTCTTTCTTAATACTTTTCCTTTTTTTCTTTAACGCGTTAGGTTTAATAATGAAAATGCATCGTACTTTGCTCTTCATCGGATTATTTAAAATATTACATTTAATCGAGAAAAAACATCGTACCATGCCCTTCATCAAATTATTGAACACATAACGTTTAATCAATAAAAATCAAACTTAAATTTGTATTACCTTCATCAGGCATGACTTTTATTCAACACATTACGTTCACTTAACAGAAATCATACTTAAATCAGTATTACCTTCATCAGGCATGACTTTTATTTAACACATAACGTCCAATCAACAGAAATCATACTTAAATTTGTATTACCTTCATCAGGCATGACTTTTATTCAACACATTACGTTCACTCAACAGAAATCATACTTAAATTTGTATTACCTTCATCAGGCATGACTTT
>NW_025941109.1:0-58636 GCF_000764305.2 Hyalella azteca
ATCCTCGTTAGCTGCGGAGAGAGAAACACCTGCCGGAAGTACGGAAGCCTCGCTGCGTACAGCGCACCAAACTGGCGGCCACTAGCTGCTGGCGGCGTGGTGTGTTGGTCATCAGGTTTCTAGCCTGGCGGCCACTGGTTACTGGCTAGGTGTCGGGATAGTCACTAGGATTCCAGCCTTGCGGCCACTAACTGGTGGCAAGGTGGCGGGATAGTCACTAGGATGCCAGCCTGGCGGCCATTAGCTGCTATAGTAAGCTAGGTGGTGGTATAGTCACTAGGTTGCTAGCCTGGCGGCCACTAACTAGTGGCGATGCAGTGAGGATAACTAGAGCAAAATATTGAATAGTAATAAGTTTCGGAATAATATTTATTTGAATTAATATTACGAGTAACAATGAATGAGGGTACATCATCTGAAGAGTGTTTCGAAATAAAAAATAATGACATTTAAATTTCATTTCATTCATTAGTAAATTTTAGTTGTGGTTTTGTACCCCGCCAAAAAATGTACAAATTGTTAGTTATATTGTTTCACCTGAAATATTATGGTGACAGCATCATAGAAATTCGAAGCAAATGTGGATTGAAGTTTTTCGAAATTATTTAGCACGTTAATCGAAACAATTAGCTTTTTGAATGAAATATTTCCCTCTAGCTATTCCAAATTCGTGATAATAATTTTCCTCGCGAAATTAAAACAAATTTCAAAATAATTTTCAATGATTTTTGCTCAATAATCTTTCAGTAAAGATAAATTAGATACAAACATAGGTTACACATTTCTTTATAATGCATGTCACACTGGCGTGTCAACTAAGTAAAAATTATGCCCGAAAATCTCGAAAGCTCGCTAAGAATCGAGAATTTTCTTCACAAATTATAATGTTTAAATAACCTTGGGTGCCACTTATCTCACTGCTCCGTTACCTGCCAGAATATTAGACCACCCGTTACGTGTGTAATGCCCTGCAATCATTGTGGTCACGCAAGGTCCAACTTCGCAATTTAATTTGTTGACTTCAACCCTTTGTTAGTGACCTGTAGGCCTACCTCGCTGGTCTCAGAGGAGGCCTACCGAGCACCGTTGCAAATTACTTCAGTTTAGCCTGGCGGTCTCCAGCGCCTGTTGATTGTCGACATGTGAGTGAGTGTGTAATCAACATAGGCCTTAGTGGGCCTGTCTGGAACATCGATCAGGCATGACACCTTCAGTCTACTTACATCACCTTTGTATTTCCAAGAGATGAATCACACGTGTAATTCTGAATACGTGGAATTTCACGTTTAACAATCATATTATTTACTGATATGAACACAGTGTCTTATCTTTAGATATTATTCTCATGGTGATTCTTTAATTTGGTTGTTAACGATTTTTTTTGGTATTAAAAAAATGCCTACAACTATTTAGGCGGTAATTAAAGAACTCTTAATGTTTTGACAAATTTGAAGATCATTAAATGTTTCATCGCCAGAAGGGCTTTGCTGCTGATCATTCAAGTATTGCAACAGCCAACTCGGCTTTTTGAGAATCGTTTTTGCGTCGTATATTCTCAATTTCAAATTAAATTAATTAAATTGCTGTTAGCGAGGAAATGTAAGTNGATAATGAGTATTGTGTGGTTAACTTCACACAAATGTTTAGATGTGTGATCAAAACGCTCCATAATATTCCTAATATTTTGATTTTACGGCGGCCTCATTCATATCGAAATGGTCTTATAAAATGCCAATTCCTTCATAAATTTCATACATAAAATATTTGTGCATCAAAATTTTAATGAGAACAACTTAATCGGTATTTGTATAATATTAGACGATCGTGCCCAAAGAAATGTATACTTGTTCAATGGAACTTGATTTGAGTTGAACTTTTTCATTAAATTTTTCATTGAGATTATTACCGCAGCCGCGTTGAAATTTCCAAAAAGTCGTACTTTCGCTATTGAGTAAACAAGCCGTTGAGTTAAATATATTAACGTTAGCAATTTTAGAGTTAAATATATTACCCATAGACCAAATATTTCGGTGATTCCATTCCTGAAGAGTGATTATTCGAAAAATTATTCGCAATTTAAGAAAGGGTATTAATACTTTGAAATAATTGTCTCCCTTCTCTGTAATTATAACTCCATAAACACATTGGCATCATACAATATTTTCATCACTTACCTTTCTTTCACTACGCTACAAGAAGCATCATAAATCAGTAACAATCTTTCACCGCGCTATTTAAAGCATTGTAAATCATTAACAATACTGCTTGCTTGTCTCAAATCGTGTTCCATACTCGCTAACAGAAATAAAAAGAAGCTGCTAAAGCGCATATGCCTGTCGAGTTTCAAATAAAAATGAATAATCATTGGGTGCCGCTTGGGACTGCGGTTATTTGAATGCAGGAGCTGGCGGACGACATCGCTGGTAATTGGTGGGCACATCTCAGGCGGCTCCTACATGGTCGTTGCCCCTGTCAAGGAGAGATGCATGGCGTCCTTCTTCCCTACTTAATATTTTTGTATTTATTGTAAACGTTTATGTCTGTAAAAAATCATCTGGAAAAATGGCACAGCCTTCAAAGACTTCCAAAGAAGAACAGTTCCAAGCAAGAACGTCTTCTGCTAATTAAATATTTGCATGACTCAGTGAAATGGATTCCCTGTAGCGCGCTGGGCCGGCGAGAGGAAGGACGTTACAAAGAATTTTACAATATATATATGTTTAATTTTACAATATATATTTATACATGAACTGAAATATAACTTCAGTTCAGTTATATTTCAGTTCAGTTATTAGTCTTCAGTTTGTGTATTTAACTTCAGAATTCTCGATGCTATATATTTATAGCATAATGGACAACTTGACATGAGAAAAATATCAAACCACTGCATTTTACAGGATATACTCTGTTCATGTTGCCGTTGGCTCCAAATTTGCAGGTTGAGCACCATTATTTACTAATAAACAACCGCGTAATGTATGGTGTATGGCTCCACCTAGTCGGGTTCCTATTAATTTCATAAGTAAAGTAGATTTGGTGTTTTATTGTGTCAAATAAAATTATATGTCATAATGACTCAAAATCTTTGGAATCAGCATTTATCACCCCTCCTCTGCAATGTAACTTTGTGCATCTGCCATTCCTGAACGCTTTGAATTACAAATTGTAAAATTCAATTCTACAGTTGAACAGCAACTGAAAGGCAAGTATACCTATAGTATATGACTTGAATTATTGATATATTATCTCTAATTCCTCATACAGCTCTGCATCGCTTGCACACTCTTGGTTTGTAGTTGGTTGAGAGTTTAACCAAATTAATTCTTTTCAAAAGAATAATGTGATTTCAATACGCTTCATTATTACTTTCTGTATTTCATTAAAATAATTCCATAAGGAGCATCATAAAAAGTATCGTCTTTAAATGCAATCTTCAACAAGGCTTTTCAAATACATGGTATTCATAATTTCGTCGTATAATTTTCTTGAATCTGTGTATCGTACGGATTTATTATTTTAATAATTTTATTTTATTTTCATTGAAAATGATGAGTATAGACGTGACGCTGTCTGACAGGAATCTTGGATTCCACCTCTGCTGCTTGAGATTTCATGATTCTGGAATAGCTACATATTTTCAAACTTATAATTTAACATTTATAATTCTTATCTGCTTGAAGTTATTGGTTATATATTCCTTAATTGACCCGTTTATTTGGTATTTAGCTTCTAATATTTTTCGTGTAAATTTGTGTTTTTTTTATTAAGACAGTAAATTCACTTGCCATTTTAATCGCTTCTAAATTCTTGATATCCATGTATATATGTATGATAAAACTGTGATCTTAATGTTTCTTCGGATGCTGAGCATAAAAATTCGGGTTTGAGTAATTTTGAAGTGTTTTGTCTGTACTTTCTTGACCAACTTTGCAGTCTCTAGTGTGAAAGATCTTCTCGTATAACGGTTTCTTTCAACGAAAGAAAGAACTTAACTCATGCATAGCGATCAAGGACTTAACCCAAGACTGTTCTATGTTGTACGTCAATTTTGATGCTTCCATAAAATGGTTAATACACCGCAAGAGTGCTAGTACTTCAGAATCGAGAATACGAGTACTTTGTGTGTGGAACAGCCTCCCTGATGGCATCGTTGACGCTCCGAGTATGATCGCTTTCAAGAACAGACTAGACGATGCTATGCAGGAGCATATGTTCAGTCTTAAAATGCCTAGCAAATTACGAGCCTTGCAAAAAGTCCAGCAGCTATATCAATCACCAATCAATCGTCAGTTATAGAAAGATCGGGTTCATAAGGCCTGATCACTTGCGAATCAAGTCACGGAAAGTATAAGAATCGGCAACGGGCCACGGGCTTATTCTATTCGACAATTCTATTCTATTCTTTAGCAGCAACTACAGTAAATATTTTGACCAAGCAACGGTTAGTTCGTGCGGGATCATAAGCTGCAAGTCAGCTTTTCGTAGCTGGTTGTGAGATGTGTAATGTGTTTCGTTATGTTTTTAAACTATCGATACAAATTCATTTATCGTTATTATGAAATTTTGGAAGAGTATTATAAAAATGTCCATGTATGCCCTGAACTCAATTTCGACGTAACATCTGGAAATACAATGCTCAGAAATTCCATACCTATTTCACCGGCAGGTGCGTGTTACAATGGCATTAGATGGGCAGTCATTGCCGTATCTGACCTGTTATATATTGACGCATGATTATGCATACTGCACATATGAGTTTGAGATTTAGTCTCTGATATTTAGTTGTGTAATCTTGTACCCGTGACTATGATTAAAATAATGAAATAGGCTTCAAGCTCTATAGTTCCCAATTAGAAATTCCTGTTCTAATATACTCATATAATAAAGATGTAGTGAGAAGCTATCTCAACAACAGTTTTTTTCCATGATAAGGTAAAAATACACTTTTTGTGGCTTTGAGCCTATGATAACTTGAATTAGAATTCGATTATGAAGTACTGTTTTAAATTACATTAAACGAAGGCCTATGCCGGTAGGTAAAATTTGTAATTTGGAAATTTGAAATATTTTGGAAGCAGTAGTAGCAGCGTTAACTGACGACGAGGTTTTAACGCTCCGAAAAAATCGGCGAGTTACTTTTAATGTTGCGTCGCATCGCTGCGCTTCAGTTGACTACAAGTGAAGTAACTAACAATTCTTAATATCAGAAGCTAAGTCATGTCGTTCATGTCATTGATATGTCAACTTATGTTTTTTGTTTATAATTACTATCCTGGAAACATGCATGCAGCGAGTCGCATTATAATTGGATTGCCGTATAATTTTAGATTTTACCGTCCATGAGGAATGGCTTCCCTTGTACAATCAAAACATTTAATAGAGGTTTTAGTCGTGGGAAGCTTCTCGTCAATGGTGGGCGAATCTAATCATGAATTCTTAATTTCTTATTAATCCCGAGACTAATTCCTGCTGCAAGTATCCTGTAGGAATCGTGGCTACCTGAGATCAAGCCGGACTTATCGTGTGGTCCTGGAATTTGATTGCACAGCAACAGCCAAAGACCTGCACGTTTGGTTTCTGAAAAAAGGTGTAGGTAATAGAAGAACTAAAATGTTAGATGTTAGTTGCGCCAAATGTTTCGCATTTGATATGACTTCTTAATTTTTTCTCTGTTATTTGCATTGAAGTGATGCATATTCTATCAAAATGAAACATCCAAATTATTGATCAACTTATTAGATTAACTGAATATACGTAAATTCTTGTAAGTTTCCGGAAAATTAAAAATATGTTCATTTTTATTCAGGACACCTGCATTGTCTCCAGTGCATGATAAGCTGTTTTACAACTTTATCGCGATATTGATTCATAGTGACGCGTCACATACCGACATTATTATCTTGCATCAAAATTAGAAGGGCGAGGCTGATTTCCATAAAGTTAGTTCCAGAAAGTTCAAGTTCTTTGACCCTGGATGTGTTGTTTGCTTACTGCACCTGCCAATGTTCTCACCGGTATTGTCATTGATCCTCGATCAATATAGACTACGTAATTTATCATTGTGCGTATCTTTTTCCGCGACTTCTCAGCCGCGTAACGTGTTTACCGTCCATTTCATCTTGGCAAGTCAATACCGTGCATTTTATCTCGGCAAGACTCCGTTGTCCTGGGGTGTTTGCTGAACGAGAATGAATATATTATCGATCGACGTCGCAATTTATCATCATTTTTCGTTTGTTTTACATTGTTATCTAAATTGATCTAGGAAAAGTTTCGTAACCTTTTCCCGACCAGACACTGTTTTTGAAATATTGGTTTCTCTTCGTTACAGTACATATAAGGGCACCTCTGAGTTTCGATTCGAACGAAGTCATTCGATCGGACCAAGTCATTCGATCGAACCAAGTCATTCGATCGAACCATGTCATTCGATCGAACCGAGTCATTCGATCGAACCAAGTCATTCGATCGAACCGAGTCATTCGATGGAACCAAGTCATTCGATCGAACCAAGTCATTCCATCGAACCAAGTCATTCGATCGAACCAAGTCATTCGATCAAACCGTCATTCGATCGAACTAAGTCATTCAGTCGAACCAAGTCATTCGGTCGAACCAAGTCATTCAGTCGAACCAAGTCATTCGATCGAACCAAGTCATTCGATCGAACCAAGTCATTCGATCGAACCGAGTCATTCGATCGAACCAAGTCATTCGATCGAACCAAGTCATTCGGTCGAACCAAGTCATTCAGTCGAACCAAGTCATTCGATCGAACCAAGTCATTCGATCGAACGAAGTCATTCGATATAACGAAATCATTCGATCGAACCAAGTCATTCGATCGAACCAAGTCATTCGATCGAACCAAGTCATTCGATCGAACCAAGTCATTCGGTCGAACCAAGTCATTCGGTCGAACCAAGTCATTCAGTCGAACCAAGTCATACTGCACATTTACTCATTATTATTTAATGCATTACGATATGCCGCATTTTAACACAGTGTCATCCTCGAGAAATTCGTTGAACTTTCATGAACTTTTATATCAAGAAACTGTCACTGAGAAAAACCCTCGGTCCATACAAGGTCTGTCTTGGCACAGGAGCAGTTCATCGAATACGCATCGTCATGAGACGAATTTCTGAGCCATTACTGCCCCGTCCCTGCATCATGCCGGCATCAGAAATGATGCGAAATAATGCTGCTATTTTCTACGCTGCTCATGCCTTCCTCAATTACAGCTCAATTTCAATAATTGCTTCCCTTGAATTACACGCTTTCTTTTTCTGGAAGATTTATCAGCGTTCAATATTTTTTTGTTGGTTCTGTTTAGTAGTAATTTACACAATCTAATTCCATTCAACAGAGATGCGTGCTGACATGGTCCATTTGTCCCAGTTTACCCGTCGTGTTTGCAGATTGCCGATGCCGTGTAAAATAAGCAAGTCTTGTACGCACAGGCGCCCTGAGTATATTGGCTGCTAGACCAGCTTCCAGATTTGCCTGGAAGATCTCCGTATTAACTGGACTGCATCGGCTGCTGCTAGCGGCAATATTGAACAAATAACGATTGAAAATGGATTGTTATCATTACGAAGTGTAATTAAATTTCGTATTATGTGGTTACTGACCGGTTGTAATTATCATTTGACTCGGCATTACTCACGATGTAAGTAACAGACGGCCAAAAATATGTACATCTTTTATTCAAATGCACAAAACTTTATTTTCCTTTAAATTATTCGTTATTACTAAGAACTATTCATTGATTTGCCTTTTTTAAATTCAAACTATTTAAACGCTCATATGATGAAAATTAAATCGTTAAAATTCCATCTTCCTATCAATCTATAACAGTGTTCATAACAGGTTTTCTGAAAAATCAAAACGTATAATTCCTAGATTGTTCTACATTCAAATTATTTAATTTCAAACTTATGAAAAATTGGTCAAATTAGTAACTGTAATTGAGTAAGCAAACCATTTAAATAGATAATATGTTTGATTTGTGTTCTGCTTGCTGATGCTATGATGAACTCCATGAAATTCACCGAATAAATTCCACATGTCCGAAAACTATCCTCATTTTAATTCGAGTCCAAGCGTGCTTTTATTAGTCACACATTCGTTATCTGTCACAATAGTGACATCGCGCTCTGTATGTGGTGTTTCTTCGGCATGACTTGACTGCATGACTCAAAGGAATATTTATGAGTGTTGACCCACGACGCGCATAAGGACCTCTTCCTGTAGACTGGACATGCCTGGTCATCAGCATCCCTGCTAATGCCGTCACGAGGATCCAACTTTGTGGACTGTGCCTGAACTTGTAACGGTCCGTGTAGAGCTACCAGGTGTATGCAAAGAGCCGCAACAATCTATATTCTATAGGAATTAGGAAAATAGAAAATGTATATCCCTCCATGCAAATGACTTTGCAATAACATTGATTAAGAGTTGATTTTGTCGAAACAACGTTTATGCAACGTTATTTCAACGTCAGATGCCTGGTGGTTTATTATTATTTTCTTCGATGTAGAAAAGCTGTTCCAAACTTCAGTTATTACTATAACAGTTTAAACGATTCTAAAATGAATCGGTAAACTGTAATACATTTTATGAGAAAAGCGCCAGTTGGTAAAACTCTTATTGCGCTTGCGTTATAGTTAGGTTCACATAGGTCAGCTTCATCAATCACTTTGCCTGGTAATCTTCCGGTACCCTCGTGATGGTCTCATTCCATTTTCGAAAGAAGCTCCGAAGCGTTTTGCTGATGGCAGCTGTCGGATGCCCATGCGAGGTGCCCGTGAATCTCGTGGGCAGCGCCATACTTAATGAAAGATAGATTAAAATAACATTTATATATCAGAACGAATATATGAATAATCGATATGAGCTATGATGAAGTGCACTGTTAAAAGCTAAAATCAACCAGCATTTACTCAAACTCCGTTGGTTAAGTATAATTTCTCCGGGCTAAAGATTTTTTTCAAGTTAAAATAATAGAAAAACGCGCTTTTATTATCTAAGTGATGAGAAAATTATTAAGCTCCGTCACTCTTTATCAACATCTCTTGAAAACCGTTACAACGCAAATGATGGAAAACAGAAAATGCATGTGTTTTTATGGCTGTTGTCCTACATTTTATATGAAAGTATAAATCTAGAACACCTAAGTCGGCAAGTCGCCTTGTTTGGCTAAGCGAAGTTGCGCGTGAAAGTGCCAGATGTTACAGGGCTTATCGGCACCTCTGATATTTTTAAAGGGGGCTTCTTTCTGGACAGTGCGCTAGCAAATGTTTTATTGAGGTACGCTGTCTATCACTGCGGTGCAGTGCATTTTGGTGCGGTGCGCTGTCTTTTGGTGCGGCGCAGTGCCTTTTGGTGCGGCGCAGTGCCTTTTGGTGCGGTGCGCTGCCTTTTAGTGCGGTACCCAGCCTTTTTTGTGCAGTGCGCAGCTTTTTTTGTGCGTTGCGCAGCCTTTTGGTGTGGTGCGCTGCCTTTCTGGACGGTGCGCGGACATCGGTATGGAGCACTGCCTTTTGGTGTGGTACGCTGCCTGTATATCAGTGCGGTGCACTGCCTTTTTGTGCAGCGCGCTGCCTTTTCGTGGCTAATGAGCTTCACGAGATGCAAAGGGATTATCCGACGCGTGATACTGCGCTTCTCGGGTCATTCAGGCGGTCGCGCTCCATTTGGCCGCGTGTACGAATTTAGTCTTTCCTTTTGGATAAGTTCGCAGCCGTCAATTTATCGTAACAGCAGTCAATACAACATAATCGTAACTGTGTCAACATAACATAATCGTAACTGTGACAAAATAANATTAGCGCACTTGTGACAATATAACACAATCGTAACTGTGACAATATAACATAATCGTAACTGTGGCAACATAACATAGTCGTAACTGTGACAACATAACACAATCGTAGATGTGAGCACAAAATCGTAGAAATTCTACCTCGAAACTTGAGCTGCTGGCAATTGTTCACTCATTTTAAATTGTACTCTATATTAATTGTACAATTATTATGCAACATTTTCTATGAGATTACTTAGTAAATATTCACCTGATTGAGCTTCGTTCCAGGTGAAGTCTATCAAAAACAAAATATTTAATATAAACATCTATTCTCTGAATGATTTACATGAAATCAACAAAATATTCGATGATCAATCGCCTATAATTACATTAATTTATAGGTGAACTTTTCAAAGCATGAAGAGGCTCCTCTTGAAGCCTTTACCTACGTATGGATCCCATTCCGGGATTTTCCGTCTGGGTTCATACGCAGAATTTAACATAAAAATCTCAACGTGGAATTGAACATAAAAATATAAAATAAATAACCCAAGCTTTGGGTTCAGCATCTTGAATAGAAAATTTATGGTGAGAACGTTGCATTTCCATGAGAACAAACCAGATGTTCAATAAGTTATTGCTGCTCAGTAAATCTCTTGGGTCGTGGTCCCGAAGTCACGCCTGTCAGAGCAATTGACCCACGCGTCGTCGCAGCGTTGGGACAGTGACCTCATATGGGCAAGACCCGTAGGGTTAAGAACCGTTACTGGCTGTCCTAAAACCTACCGCTGGTCAAAGTCATGCTTTACTCCTTAACCTTTGACCCAGCACCTGGAGCGCGAGCTCGCTTCCCATATTGGAATGTATTTTCTTTCTTCCTGAGAGTCTTGTCGAGAAATCTCAGGGCGACGCGGTACTTGAGAATTTTTTATGACTCATTATTGCGAGTAAAGAATATGGGCACAACTTTGCACCTATTTTCTTATAGCTTGTCTCCTCTATTTTGATAGTCGCCTCATATATCCTCTTTGAATTTTTATTTGGCACAATTTCGTAGTTATATTACATTATTTATTAATTAGTGAAGTAACCTTAATCATTAATCAGAGAAGTGAGGTTCAAGATGAACAATAATTTTCAAAATACCAAAATATGTTGTTTTTCTACGACAGAATGATGGACGTTTATTCTAATCCTTCATGACGATGATAGTTTTACATTGGTGATTTCTTGTGCTTGAAAAAATTTTCAAAAGATAATTTCCATTCCAACTAAGCTAACTGCGACCTCGGCACGAATGTTTCTGCTTGACTAACTCCGTGAACGAAGACGAGTTTCATATTGGAAGAAGGTAAGCATCGTAGCGGGCAGTCATTGCATTCTCACGGCGAGTTTCTGATGAAAGTTTCAGAGATGAGACCTGATGTCGCTGTCGCACCGACTTTTGTTTGATGACCTCTTTCGAGCGAACTCATCTGCAGACCTCCAAGACATCCCCAGAAAGCTAGTTCATCTGCAAACATTTACAGATTGAAGACAACCACAGAAAAAAGCAAGCTTATTTGCAATATTATTAAGTTCTTATATTTCTTTTGTCATGTTTCAAAGCGTCAATATGTTTGCAACTGATTAATCAGTGAACTATTTATTGACAATTCTAAAAAATGAAGGCATATTTTTTAAGTAATTGGAGCAATGATTTTTGATGCTCATTGAAAAAAAAAAATCTACAATAATATGAGAAGAACAACTCCCTATCCTTTCATTTCTTGAAAACTGTTAGATGAGTTGGCGTGAAGATGAACTTAATTTGAGAGAAGGGCTTGCCATGAGACGTTGTGTTAGCGGCACATGAGACCTATATAAGACCGTCAATAAACGAAATTTACCAGATATTTTTTATCGAATTAATTTTGTTATAACTCTATTTTCATTGCGTATTCGTTCTGTTGGTTGAATCAATGTGCATAATCAATGATTGGTATGAGCTATGTAACTTGGTGTTATTTTTTATTTTCCTTTGAGATCATAGAGGAATATTCCGAAATTCGAAGCCGATGATTTTGCGTAAATTCATTTATTATTCTTCGCACGTTTAATATTATTTACCTGTGATGTAATAAACATACATCACGTTGTATAAATTGATACATATTATGAGTTAGTAAGGTCTTTGATTATGAAAATGCATATGGAACATTTTCTGTCATTTATAGATTGCGGAAGGACTTTCCAAGTTACTCCAGTTCCACGTAGTTCATCAGTAACTAATTGCCTAGCCCAGCACTCGCCAGTCCGCGTTATCATGCGGGTTATCTCAAGGCGAGCTCGACCCGAGTCGTTCTCATAGCAAACCTGCATGAATCAGATCGTCCCTCCGCATTTTAGTTCTGGCTGATCCACAGTCCAGTTTGGGACAAAGACCAGGTGGCCAACATACAGAAACTTTACATCAAAGTGACGGATCATATTCTGTCGCAGTCCGAGGCGATTTCGTTTTATAAAAATTGCTATCATTGTAAAACATTTTTTAATAATTATAATTTTATTTATTATTAAAAAATAAGTAGTGCGATAATCGACGGGATATAGTAAAATTCACAATGACCAATTTGAATTTGTGAACTATAATTTCAAGAATTTTTTTAATACTCCTTTATAAATATTTATCACTCACTGTTGTTCACTAATTAATAATTCCATATGAGGAATCGAATGATTGTAATTATTCATTTCAAACTTCATTTTTGAAATTGGAAATTTTTGTGACACATCGTCCGCGTAAACCACGAATCCTCCTAATAAATTTTAAAATGATAAACCAACATGCACCCACAATCTCGCAATTAGAAATAAAAAACTAATTCAATTTTTCCTCTAAATATCCACTGAGTATCAGCCGCCTCGTTCGTCTTTTATTTGTCACGAATATAAACTTTATCGACATCTCACAACGGACTGCGAGGGTCGTGTGGGCCGATGCAGCTCGCAGTATCTCAGCAGCCGCTGACCTCTGACCTCAGGAACAAGCAACCGCTGACCTCTTATTTTACACATAAATAAAGCAAGGCGAATCCCTGGTGCGCAGAGACGCTGCTGGATAAATAACCCAGTAGCTTTCTTTACATAAGGTTTACATTTAATGCTTATATACTTAGAATTATCACAAGACACGAGTGTCTGAAAGCGTGTAATGGGAAATATAGGCTGGTATCTGTTTTTTTAAAGCGCTTTGATTAGGTATGCCATACAAATTAAAACCTCTTTGCAGGACTTAATTACTGAGGCAGCGGTTTAATAGCAAGTCAATGTATAAAGAAATCCTATGGTGTTTTAATGAGACATTTGATATCCAAGTGTTGCGAAAAAATGAAATGTTCCACGCGTTTATTCCTTTGTTAAGCAATAATGGTTGAAAACTTGGATTCTCGATGCAAACTAAACTGAATGAGGTTGAATGAGTCTTCGTCTGATGTTGTCAAAGCAACATACAAACTTTTAAAAAGCACTTCAAAACCAATAATCTTATTACATAGCTTATAACTAATATACCTATGGAAAATTACCAATTAATAACGGAATTTATCATTCCAATCATCTATTTATCAAGACATGGATATTTCTTATCCTTTAATAGAACCTAAATATTGTCAAATGGAGCGATGGAAAATATTGCTGATGTCCATATTGATATTCATTTTTATACAAAGTTGGGTAGACTGTCATCAATTTATACTTTTATTTCAACTTATCTCCGATTTTTAATCGTGTTGAAAAAAACATGTTTTGAACATGTGTCTTTATAGTTTGTACGAGCTGCCATCAAACTCCTTAATTCGAGTTTTAGCGTTGTTGTAGATTCAGGTTTTCAAAAATAGTTGAAAATGTACGATTCTGCCGTTCTATAATTATTCGATTCTCCATTCCTCTCATTTGAGCAGTACACAACTGATCATTCATTGATCCATCGCGTTTTATCATTTTGATTTATCAAATATGTATCTTTGTTATGTTCCTGTAGAGTTCATCACAAAATTTCGGATGCAGACATTTCGTTCTGGTCGAGTGGACGCCGTGCTGGCGCTGCCACGCAGGCTGGAGATCACACGCAGAGTGTGGCTGTTATGGGCATTGCTCGACGCACCGGTTTTCGTAAAAAAATATTAGATCTTTCCCACGATTTAGAGGACTTTGGGATTCAGGATTTCTTGTACGAAACAGACTCGTCCATATATGCCGGGTGCGGTACCGTTTGTTTGACTGCCCTGCAGCCTCATCGATCCTTTGATCCACGGTTTATTCGTTATGACAAAAAAGGTCTGCTGTACATGAGAGCTGCCATATATTCTCCTAAATCATCAGTATTCTCGTGAAAACATAAAACACTACCTTTTAAAAAGAACAGAAATCTGGATTACTACTCGTCTCTTATACGAAACAAGAGGTAGATACCACATGATGCCATTTATGACCAACTATTCTTTATTTTAATTTTTCGTATATACAGTTAATTCAACAAGTTTCAAGTGTTTTTGAGAGATTCGGTATCCATCAACTAGACTCTCTATAGATGTCAATGCCTATTATATTAAACCTCGAATAAAAAGATGTATTCCTCTTTGCGTTGGTCAAATGTTCTTCGACGCTGCGCCGCGCAGGTCTCCCATGATATGTCACGCATCGCGCAGCTATTGACCAAGCCTTGGGTATTTTTGTGAACAATTTGCGTAGGTTATTACATGGATAATATTCACTGAGATCGAATTTCACGCTTCGAGAGGCGCTCAGCATTTCCGTTACTTTCCGTGAGACACGCAACGACCGCGAGACTCAATATTATTGGAATGTTCTTTGCTGGATAGAGTTACGAATTCGCAAAAAAAATTCGCAAGATTTTTTCCTTAGTTCTGATATAGAATACTACCAGCTCATAAAGTAATAATCAATCTCGATTGGTAATCATCATTAGAATGAATGATATGATATTTGCTTTTAATAAAGATAAAGTCCAAGTTGCCTTTGCAATATTCACTTTTCTTAAACCTCACAGGAGTTTGAACTTTTTTAGAATGATATGAGATCAATATTGAAATTTTTGTTTCATTTGACTTACGTAAGTGAAATTGTATCAATAAATGTGTTTCTGAATCTCCTGTTAGTTTAGACTTTAGAACATAGTAATATACTGTAGATCATATTTATTCCTGAAAAAAGAGCTTTCACTCGAGCCTACTGATTATACTGTAGGATTAAATTTTTTGTTAAATTATTGTTCGTTTGATTACAACTTAAAATCATTTTCCATTCCAGGAAAGCGATTATAATTTTGATGACATAATTGTTAGGTCTAAGTCAAAATAAAGCTAGACGAGGGGCTTTAATTCCACGGGACTAGACACTCAAAGAAATGAGTGACGCTTTGTCTTGAGAGCAATGCATTTTGTGCTTTGTGTTGGTAATCCTGCCTCACTTTTTTTGGCACGACGAAGAGGCGTATCTCTGCTGCGTGTAGATAGTGTGTCTTTATTTGGATATGACGTATTAAGTTTCGTGAGTGTTGAACAGCATCCCTCGCATTCCCAACGTTCCTACTGTGGGTTCAGAAATCTGATAGCATCTAAAGCTCAATTTGACCTTTAACTCGAAGCCTTTATATTAAACGCACGATACGCCTTTTATCAACAGATTCTTCCCGCCAATTAGCCTAGCGTCGAAACCAACTACTTCGAAATGACTCAGTCTGGTTCGAAAGTTTTTATTGGTCTTTAAGATAATAACTGGTGTAGGATTGCCACGTCGCTTTGGAAAATCGTGATCTTTAAAAAGTCCAGAGATTCCTATGGAGAAATTGCGTGTAGCGCGAGAAGACTGCATTGCTTGACCTCTTCCTAATATCTCTTTAGGTTAAGAAATCTAGTAATAATTTCGAAAACTTTCAATCGCATTTGTGCCGATGCAAGCCTGTGAATATGTGCATTTTATTTACTTAATTGCAAGAATAAATAAGCCCTCATGTAGTTAGGAGCATTAATAATTAATAATTAATAATTTCAATCAAAATCAAAGATTCGTGCAAGCTGCTTTCATGAAGAGCAGGAGACGGAAAAACATCGGCGCTTATCAATTTTTTCAAATATGAATGACTGTACTTCAGTGAAATTTGACTGAATAAGAACTAAAAAGTAATTAATACTTTTCAAATTTTGATAGTATCGAATTCCAATAACGTGGTGAAAGAAAATAATTTCATGGCGTCTACGTAAGATTTTATAAGAAATCTCAGGGATAAAAATTTAAGACTGACCTCTCGTACTGTGATCGATGTTGCAGTAAACAAGAACTTTTGGAAGACATTTTGCCACGAGTCTTGTAAATTTTTATAGCACTCTCTTCTCACCGTTTAAAATTCATGAGCACCTGGCCCAACGCGGAAGTGAACAACAGATTCATTTGAGGATGCCGTCGGTCAAAAAAAAAAATTCTGAAGCCGTACCACGAGGTTCAGTCCGGCATGCATGTTGTTCATTGCTGGGGGTTTACGAGTAAACCGTGACGAAAAATAGCATAAAAAATAATAAGCTTTGCTTTTTGTGATGTGCTGAAACTAATAACATCGCATGCAACACCACGAAAAGACACAAAGATTTTGTAGCCATGATGCACGTGAGATTTTCTTCCGGTCCGTACACAGCTGGGGTCAACAGACATTCCCCAGATGGTTTACGTGTGACCTGTTCAGTGCCGACCTGTACTGCACCAACTTGTTTCTAGTCGACCTGTTCTATCCATGACCCAGACGCATTCCTGAAACGGCAACCATCAATTACGGCCTGTCTGTTGCCGAGATGTGACGGTTCCCCGAAAAGTGTAGCGTCATTCCTCCTCCTCCTGTGGCATGCAAGTCAATCTAGGATAAGAATCTCTTGCTTCAGTCGTGATGAAAGAAAACAATTTTTTATCTATGCATGTAGCGGTCAATACATTAATATTTGAAAGCTTTGCGCGGTAATATTAGTTATGAAAATCTATAAAACTTGAGAATAACTCATTCTGACGATCAGAATGTGAACTTCAGATCTATTTCAATTTTCCCCAAAATGAGTTCGCTCTCTCATTGTGATGAATATAAATTCCGGAAAGTACATATATTAAGTTATTTATTTTACCAATTTTCCAGTCATTTAAAATTAAACAAATTCGCATGATGACAACAACAAATTTAATAAGGGCACAATTTTCTATCGGCACGGTAAGAATATTTTTGCTATTAGAATGCACAAAATTTGTCACAATCGTTGAGTACCCATCCAATAGACTTGAAGGGTGGCACCCTTTAACGTTCCAATAGAGTTTACCTTTCAAATTGTCCGAAAATTCCCTACATACCCAGAATTTCTTATCCTCTCAAAAATTCCATGTTGCGCCTCGTCCAAATTTCCCGTTTGAGCCCTACGCAGACGGTCATTTTTTCTTGACCCAGAGGCTGAGTAGACCGGAAGACTCGAAAACTTGGCCTGGTTGCCCATATCGTCCCGCTGCCCCGGGCATGCGGCAGCGCCCACTTTCCTGTGCCTGTAACGGCACTCGGTGAGAGCGGCCAGCCGGCGAGCGGGCATCCAGCGCGTGATGCAAACTTTGATGGTTTTTGCCTGCAATAAAATTTAATTTTTATCCATCCTTGTGGTGTGGTGGGAATGAACTTTATGGATTTTGGTTGAAATGTATGGGAGATACAAACTTTGCTGGTTTTTATTTGGTTTTTGCCTGGAATAAAACTTAATTTTGATGCATCCTGAGGTGTGTGGTGGGAATGAACTTTATGGATTTTGGTCGAAATGCATAGGAGATGCAAACTTTGGCGCTTTTCAGCTGCAATCAAACGTTCTTTGAATGGTCCTTTAGTGTGATTGCAATTGTCCTTGAATTTTGTAATCGAAATAAATTATAGGTGATGCAAACTTAGGTGGAATTTTCTTTTAGAATTTTCTTACGTGAAATCACAGATGTAATTAGATTTTCTTTCGATCTGAACCTTTGGGTGGTCATAACTTAATTAACTAAACGTTGCTCGTTAAGACCAGCGATTATTATAAAAAAATATAATTTGAACCAGAAGAGGAACTGATAACTGAATGCAAACCGAAAATAAAATTGGTGTTCTGTTAGATCAGTTTCAGACGAATTCTCGCTACATAGTTACACGTTACAGTAGTAGTTCGCATGATTAAACCAAACGATATCCGAGAGTAGCTCATGCAATGTTTCAAAATTTCTCGTATTTTTCATCAACAATACTTAATTTTTTACGTGTGTTAGATACATTTTTGAAGCATTGTATATGGCAACATGAATCGATAAACGAGTTTCTTGAACCCCCTACGTATTTCTTTAATGAACAATTAACCCAAGCTCTTTTGCTCGCCGGGATAATATATCAAGTTGCGATAAAATACCCAATAATGAAGCACTAAACACAAGGATTATCGACGAGAAAGTAGGCCGCAAGCGGGCCAGCAATTATGGGTAGCAAGCGAAGAGTTTTCTGCGGCAGGCGGTTGATCTTGTGGCAGTGGATCTCACTTCGTCTATATTCTGATTTTCACTACTGATGGCACGTGTATTCAATACAGTTTTAGCGCATTTTCTCATTTATGGAAAAAATGCACTATTGTGCTCACCATGTCCGTCTGTCTGTCTGTATGTCCGTCTGTCCGTCTGTGACCTCAAGTTTTCGTCGACGAGAAAATGCGCTCTCTGTCACTCACTGCAGTAGGTACTGAGTTATATTTTTTGAACTGATGATGGAGCTGGGCTCCGAAATGTTCTCAATGAAAATATGCTAAATTTCCTTGGCGTTTTGTTTGCTTTTAAATTTTTCGACTTCGTTTGATTTTGTCCTGTGGTTTTCGTGTTTTTTTAGTCTACAATCCGCTTTATCTTGTGTACAGATGGGAGTAATTCAATCATTACCTTCAGTTTTGGATAAACTTCTTTATTACGCCAAAAGAACAATCATTTGGTCATTAAAAAATCATATCTTCAATTAAAGCAGAAAAAATTATGCGATTTCGTTCGCAAACTTTATGCGTAAAACTGATTATTTAAGATTCCCAACATCATTCAACCAAGCAAACTTTCCAAGAAACTTGCTCAGCTCTCACATGACGAACTTTTTGTTACGAAGTAAACGGATGAACATAGATTTCTGACCTACGCCACAGTATAAGCAATTCTCAGAGCATCAACTCATTCACTTCATTCTAAATATATATATACTCACCTTGCAAGAAGTAACTGTTCTTGGCTTTCTCAACTTATTGTTGTTAGTTTGTCATCCGTTAATCTATATTCTTTCATAAAAATCACCCATTAACCTACAATCGAGAACACCTGAGTCACTCCCCACAATTGAGCTCAAAAGGTATGTTCCAATGGATTCTTGTTCTGTGCTTTCTGAATTGTTTTGCATTGTATGACAGCGCTCGCAGCGGCGGCGGCCGACTTGAATACTATGTACTTGATAACTGCGACCGGCTATCGAAAAAAACTCATCGGTGCGTTCAGTTTCCAAATTATTTTTTTTTTTAATTTAGCGCATCTACAAGATTGGAAATACAATACACCTTGGGTTTTTAGACGGTTTCTTGACCTGGTAAATTTGTTATTTATTTTGTCGCAGTTATCCATAAAGTTCGTTCCGTTCACGATTAACGAGAACATATTTAAACTACGTTATTACACGTTTTAAAATAGAATTTATTGACCATGGATTCTGAATCTTTCATTCCATTTCATTTGATTTAACACATTATCCGAACTCAACGCAATTTTTTTACATGTTAACAGTTTTTTAACAGAAATTTACTTCTGTTGCTATTTAATTCCAGCGTTATTTTATTCGCTTTTATTAACTAAGTTGATTCAAATATACTTCTTGTAACCTCCTTGATTTCCTTTCACAGAGTCACTGTCCAAGTCCCAGTTCCCAGTCTTCACGCTCTACGCTCAGAAGATTTGTCTGCCCAAATCCCGGCCACCATGCAAGTCCCCATGGGCCTACGAGACCGTCCCGGAGTTCACCATCGAGAAGAGTATGGTGACCGAGACCGTCCCGGCCCCGAGCAGGAGTGAATGCGCTACGCTGTGCCTGCTGCACGAAAGGTTCACTTGCAGGTAAAAAAACAATTTTGTTTGCTTTCTTGAACCCTTCACAGACTTTTCATATTTTAGAGGAGTGGCGAATTCATTGAAGTTTATGATGAAATAAGAATAAAAATTAATTTTTTATTAAGATTGTCATGACTTTAGTTATACTTGGTTTTTGGAGTTCCTTATTTAGATGTTATCGGGCAGGAAAAAAGAGAGAGCTGGTAATTTAAGCTAAATAAGGAATTTTAACCGACTAATAAATATCTAACAATTGATAAAGCTGTAGATAGACCGCTTACGTATCAAAACAGTTATCGTTGTTTGCTACATTATAATTTTTTCAAACTGTAACATATGTAAGGCTTAATAACAATAAAATATTTGCTGACGCTGGTGTAAGTCCTGTGACTGGATGCGCTGAACAGATAATAATGAGCACGCGAAATAATGTATTCAAATATTTCAACGTAGACACTGCAGTTTATAAAATAAATTTTTCAATCGTGCTAAGAATTGAAATTTTTTTAATTAAAAATTTTCAATCGTTCTTTTTTAATTGAAATGAAACAATGTAAAGACTAGTGTCATCATTGTTATTCAATGCATCATTTTCCAGCAAAGATATCACAGCCACAGGGTGCGTTGAACTTTGCAGTCAAATTGTTTCCATGGTTCCTTAAAGGCAGATTATTTTGCCCAACTGCGGACTTCAGCCAGATTGAATGGGCCATTCAAGCGCGTATTTAATTACGGTTTGCTTCATGCCAAACTCAGCTCTCACATGAGGCTCGCAAGAAGCGCTAAATGAGCCTGAGGCACGCATATGTTCATTATTTTAGTTATATCTATAAGCCTGAAAATCGGTAAATGTTGGTTTTTTCTTTCAGTTGTACGCATCCAAATATACGGAATATTGTCCAAGTTTTGTTTTTCTTACAAAGTAGAATGGTAGGCACGAATGCACCATGAATCTGGTACTTCCATGCACAAACTTTTGCTGGTTCTGGCCATCGTTCCAAGGTCTACACATATGCTTGTAAGGGATTCATATTCTTTTCAACAATTAACTTATATTGAGGCTTCGTTGCAATGTATGGCCTATAGTCACGTTTAATCACATTCATCTGTGGTTTGAATATTGGCCCGCCATTTCTACTCTTTAATATTATTAAAACAGTTCGTTTCTACTCATTAATTTTCTAAAATTATACATTTCTACTATTTACTATTAATAAAATTATTCATTTCTACTCTCTTTCTTCCAGGTCTGCCGCTTTCAACAGAGATTCCAAGACGTGCTCCTTGTCCCAAATAGACAGAAATATGGCCGGCCGGAAAAAGCTTGTGGCTATCGATGCAAAATACGATTACATTGAACTCTCATGCGGGCTGAAACCTGACCGAATGTGCGAGTTCCAGAGCATCAGGGAGAAGATCATGAAGACAGTCGATGCAGTCTACCTGGACACTGAATCTACTGAGGAGTGTCGGCAGAGGTAAGGAACTAAGTTCATATATTAATTAATTGTACATTTATTAATAATTTATCAAAATTTTATTGTAACTGAGCACGGTTTCTGAAAGTCGTCGCATAACATTTATGCGTTGGAGTACAAAGTATGGGATTCCCAGACAAATAATCCCAACTCAAATAATTACAGTTAAACAGTAAATTATAACTATACTAAAGTATACCAACTAAATACAGTATACGGTTAACCCTCCTTCGAACAACATCCTCTACCGTTACGTACTTAACAAAACCGCTGTAGGAGTAGCTCTATTGCTTGCCAATTGCATTCCTTCCACGTCAAATATCCCGGAGGTGTGGAAAAGGGCTTTAATGTACGCATCCCGCGGTATTTCCTGCGCACTGCGTTCACTGCGACAGGTCAAGTCTGCCCTACTTGCAAATAACGGACTTATACCCAGGTAAATATTACAGCCGGGCCGGAGCCGATCTTGGGCCGAGCCCAGCGCCGATCTTAGCCGTGTTTAAGCAGAACAGTGCCTGCCTTATAGGTCAGGAAAAATTATTTCGGTTAAAATTCATCTGAGTCAGGTACAATGACTGAAAGAAAAGAATGTGAATTATAAGTTATGGCCTGACCATATGGCCTGTCAAAAGCAGAAAAAACCGGCGTCTCGGGCCTCGAATTGCGTTGAATGATATATTGCAAGCAATTTCATGGGGTTTTGTCATGAAAGGGTTGATTTATTTAAATCTTCATAATGTAAAATGATATGGTGACTTTAATTGTAAAGTGAATCAAGACCTTTAAATATTTCAAGATCAAACGCATCATCGAAATCCATATGATATTTTAGCCCATAGCACTAATTTTAAACGGTCGTTTTGAAAATGTCAGGAGTATTATCGGAACGAACGTTTAGGTAACATATTATGTATGTAACCTTATTTGTAATCAACTTTCTCTCGTTTGAATTAAAATTCTAGGTTTGCAGCATGGTATTTTTGTCATCGTCAGGTCATGTTTTTTAATTCAATAACTGATCTTTACCAATTGCCAGGGATCGTGTTTTCAACCAATTGATATCAATTGACCTAAAGTCCTTCATTGAAACGCCCGACACGTTATATTAACTGTCATCAGAGTGTGGCATTCTATGAGCGACGAGGCGTCTCGTAGAGGTGCGACGTGCGAATTGTCTGTCGCTCCTCTAGATGACTTGCTATTTTTCAGCTCCTAATAAGACTAGACAACGCTTCGTGGCCTGCAAAAGAGCCTTCAATGTTCTGTCTTCAATAATTTAACGGAGAATCAGCATCGATTGTCCTCAAATCTTTTAGAGAAGACGGGGGTTGAGGAAAAATTCGAAGGTTTCAGCTTTCGCCCGAAATTTAGTGGCTTTAGAGTAGAATGAGACGAATGATCAATGAATGCTCATTAATGATCAAGATTGATCATTAATGAACGCTTCAGAGGCGGGCTAGTAACTCGTGATTATAAATTTTCATACGTCTCGAGAGAGGTTCGGTAGAGAACATTGTACAGGCATAATCGATAAAATATCCGGGCTGAAAAGTAATAATATGACTTATTATATATATTATTAGTGTTACTTTGCACACATAAGAATATTACTTTGAAGACATTACAAAGAGGTAATGCGTTTGTAACAAAAATAACGCTCACGTAATTAAAAAACGCTGTTACAAAACAATTATAACAGGTTGTTTAAAATTCCATATTATCTGAACTATTATCTTCGTCATATCAATAGTGAACATTTATTTATGATAAGAAAAATTTATAACTTACGAATAAAAGATATTGTCAACACACGCATAAAAAAAATCCGAAATAAATGTTTTCAGTGATACATCATCGAAGAATAAAAACCGTCCCTGAAAAACAATGAGCGTAGAATAAAGGTTTTCAGAGATGCATAATGGTTAAATAATTATCACGAAAACATAAAAACAGAATTGTTCATTATTCGACCTAAACTCATACGTAGCACATGTTTCGGTGTCCCAAACTTAAAGATCGCACCATCTGAGTTTGAAAACGGTTAATAATAATTTCGAATAACACTTATGAACTCATCGTCAGCTTATATATGAGAAACAATGAAGTTAAATGTTCCCATGTGAACCTCTAATGAATTTGCACCGTTAGCTTGCAATGGGCCCGAGATGCAGCGTGGAATACGGCTATACGGTCTCAAGATCAATAATGAATCCATTGTTCTTGCGTCATTGCAAGACGTCGTGAGAGGCTTAGGCGTCGGCCGGTGGAGTGAAGTCCGTTAGCGTCTTTACAAGTTTTCTTATCCCGTCTCGTCTAACGGACCAAATATCGGCTTTGGAATCTAAAATGGGATACGAAGCAATATGTATACCTGGAAGACAGGGCACGTTGAATACGTTTTGTTCCTCGCAATTTTCGTTAATAATGTCTTCGAGTTGTCGTTGGATTAAATTGTTGTATTCTTTATAGAATTTTTTTTTGTTAAACCGAATGCTGATGATTTGGAAACCGCGCACCTGATGGATGTTGATTTTTTTTGAAAATCTAACTTCCTTTTTTGTCATTACCGACAAAATTTTAGGTTCAATTTATCGAACGCTAAATTTAGGAGTCGATTGACCGACAACTATGACCAATTTGGGATGAAATAAAAACAAGACTTTGGTTGCCAAAAATAAAAGTTACATATAACCTGCACTAATGGGAAGTTATGTGAGCTCATATATACAATATGTTTAGACATTCCTTCGCACCCATTGTCACCGTGAAGGGTTTTCTTCCTGTTGCAATTGACACGTCATTATATCACTCTTTCCTTCCCTCCATGTTTGGCTCTCTCCCGCCGTGAACTCTGTACGCTGTGTTGGGACAGGTGCCTAACTTTACTGTCATTCTTAAGCCGTCTGACGGACACTAGGGACAGGTGCCTAACTTTACTGTCATTCTTAAGCCGTCTGACGGACACTAGGGACAGGTGCCTAACTTTACTGTCATTCTTAAGCCGTCTGACGGACACTAGGGACAGGTCAGGCAGGTCGACGAACTCGCGGAAATTCCTCCAATTTGGGTACGTTCCATCTTGCACATTTAACGAGCGCTACTCCAATATTGCTGTGTTGATAATAATCTCGAATTGTTGTATCCGTGATAAATACTGACATCTTTTTATATGTTTGTTACTTTCTATTCCATTCATTTTCTTACTTAATTTATATACGTACTTCATTTGCTTACTTCATTTACTTACTTCATTTACTTATTTCATTTACACACATTCATATACACGATTAATTTTCATAATGTAAAATTTTTACTAGAAACTGGCAAGTTGGCCCGGGAATTTTAAAAGCTATTTTTCATTGATTTGGTAGGAACCTTTGTCCTACTTTCATTCGCCTTCAATCTGGTAGAACTGTTCTAACGTTTCATTTAGGTGTTGAATTTTTTTCAACTATTTTGTTTGCTTTGACTTTCTTAGAGAATATTTTTGAGGCTTAATCACCTGCTACCAGGTTATTATTCACACCTCCGACTGCCAGGAAAACAGTTAGCTGGCAGAGTGCATACATGGTGACAAGTCACATTTTTGATGTATGTTGAGCTCTCATCAGAAGGCTGGCAATTACACACCTGGTCTTGGGGCTGTCTTATAGCCGCCTGGCGTCCTAGTAAAAACATCTGTATTTATAACTGTTTATTTATTAGTGACACATATCTTTAGCCTACATTACTATGATTGCCTTTTTAAAATTTAAAGTGACACATATCTTTAGCCTACATTACGATGATTGCCTTCCTTTAATATTAAAATACAATTTGATTAAAAGGTAAATAATTCCTGAGCAAATTCTGCGGTAATGATAATTAAACTTATTATTATTGAACCGGTTGCTGGATCGCACAGTAAGCTCTCGTTGCAAGGAGTCTAGGAAAAGTAAGAGCCTACATTTTCTAATACCAAGTAGTTTATTTGTTAGGAATTATTTCTGATAAATTGAGGCCAGTACATGTCCCGCAGCTGAAGATCCTACAGAGCAGGTTTTTTTAATCCCTTCAGTTCTAGGGCGTTCAGGTGAAAGCCTTAAAGCAGCATTAACTCGACTCAAATAAGGCTTGCCGCGGTATCAATTGTCCCTTCTCTCTAGATTTTAATTCATTTATTCTTGACACGAGTACATTTATTATTGAATACTTTTATTCTTAATCTTTGGGGAAACTCATGGGGATTACATATTGTTAAAACTCTAACGTAATACACTTAAGCTCAGTCGTGGATGAAGGATCCGCTCATTCAATAGCACACAGAGCTTTTGAATATAATTTTTACATCACTTACATATATACAATTAGATTTTCTTTACTCGGTAATATTTTTCAGCGGAATTAATAAGCAAACTGAACGAGCATTTTACTTAATGTAGAAGTAAAGATGTGTAGAATATGTTCACTTAATGTATAGAAGGCCTCAGCCAAGGCGTTGTTTTTAGCTCAGAAAGATCCTGCCGATTTTTTCATCCTCGATTTTTATTGACATCCTAGATTTCTACTTGCAATGCATCTTTTTCGAAGAAAAGACAGTAAGAACAGCAAAAAGTTGAAATTAAATCAACGTCTCCAACTCATTCTGCTCAACTTGAAAGCTGTCAAGTTTTTCAATTTAGAGAAATTCTCGGCCAGCATTCAAGTTTCTCTCGAATGACAACGGCGATGCCCGAGCGAAGGTTCTAAGACGTCAGTAGTAAAAACGCCCCAGAAACTTTATATGCATTACATTTAATTACAGATGCAATACATTTAATTACAGATGCAATACATTTAATTACAGATGCATTACATTTAGTTACAGATGCATTACATTTGATCGTCTTTTCGCGAGTTGCGACTAAGATTTTTGCAGTCCAGTTAGGCATGAACCACACTCAATACCTGACGTGGTATTATATGATGTGTAAAAAATTATTTACATTAAAGTATCTTCAACTTTTCACTGCAATTTTGTCGTTTTTTTATGCGACGGATAACTGCTTCGATGAATCTCATATAATCGCTAAATATATTGTAATCTCATATATTTGCGGTTTTTCATGTTAAACAGGTCTTCTGCTCTTGTCGACACGTGTGTTAGAGTTTTTAGTGGTTTGCTCTCGAATCAGCATTTTCCACCGTATCCAGTTATTCATTCTTTAGTATAAAAAGCGGATTTTCATTTTTGTGTTAATTATTCACCCCCATTTATACATCATGGCAGTTTTTAGCGTATACTGAATTAATATACAATTTAACTGTCTCATTTCCCAACGCTTACGTCAATCCTATCCGCATCTAATCACCCGAGATTTAAATTCCCCGTCAATGAAAAGGCTACTAACTTCTTTAATATAATTCATAAAAGTTGAAAACATTTCTTGCAGATGTTTGGACGCGGACTTCGGCTGCTACTCCTACGACTACAAGTCTGCAGGCGAGCCCATCTGTCGTCTCTCTCACCACTCGGCCGCCACTCTGGCACACATCCAGGAGCCCTACTTGCCCATCGGCAACGCCACCACGTACGAGCTTCAGGCCTGCTACCAGGTGATGATTATTTATATATTGTGTTATTATATTTATAATATTAATATACATATTATACCATTATATGTATAATATTATTATTCACACCTTCGCCTGCCTGGCGAACAGTTAGCTGGGAGAGTGCATGTGTGACAAATCATGCAATTTGTTACGATTAAATTTTATAAAGAAAATTTCTTTGAGTTAAGTATTAACAGCAAAGAAAAAAACTTTTCGCTTTCGAGGTTTTATACCATTAATAGTTCTTGAACTGTAGGAATCAATGCATTACTTAGTTATGTATTTTAAATCGTGCAAAGATCACAAAGTCTAGGCAACGCGATTTTTGTGTAAATAACGTTTCGTGAAATGGCATTATAATTAATATTTAAAATACATTCTCGAGCAAAGTCGTTACCGAATATCAATTATTCTTTGCAGGTTACGATTGAATGCAAGGCCAGTGAGATGGTGGCCAAGATCTCCACGTCGACAGTTTTCAACGGCAAAGTGTACTCCCGCAGCCGTCCCAACAGCTGCGTCGAGGACATCAAGAACAGCACCCAATTTACCATCTCGTTGCCCTACAACTCTGTGGACTGTGATGTCGAGCAGAAGGGGAACACAATGTTCACTTCCAACATCGTCATCCAGGTGAGACTTAAACTCCGTGCAGTGATTGCGATGTCGAAATCTTGGACAAACTAGACAAAAAATCTTGGACAAAATCAGACTGGAAACTTGCATACTGCAAACTTTTTTTCGGAAAATCTTTGTGCAAATATTTGAAAGATGACGAGAGTCGGTAATTGAACATTTCTTCCATCTAATTGATATTCGAAGAACTTTACCAGGCTGCAAATCCAATTATCCAATTTATTAATTAAACAATATTTACAGCATCACGACAAGATCGTGACTCGCGCCGACGTTGGACTCGCACTTCAATGCAAGTATGACCTGAAAAACATGACCGTAACGCATTCACTCCAGTCTGGCTTGGAGGTGAGGAATGATCCAGCGACTGAGTACATCCAAGAGGTTGTCGTTGCTTCACCCAACGTGACCATGAGAGTTACAACTCCACAGGGACAAGACGTTGGATCTGCGCAGGTCGGCGATAATTTAGCTTTGCGTTTTGAAATCCTCGACAAGAGCAGCCCGTATGAGATCTTCGTACGGGAACTCGTTGCCCTCGACGGTCGGGACAGCTCTGAGATCGTGCTTATTGATGAACATGGCTGCCCCACGGACCCCTCCATCATGCAAGCCATCATGCAGGTACGTTGTTCATATGTTTATTAATATCATAATATGATATTAATAAACATATCATAATATGTTCATTAATATCACAGAATATTGCTGCAAATTCACTATAATTGAATATATAATAATTATATAATTATAATTCGAGGCCTGTATACTTGAAAAAACTCGATGTTCACTCATTATCACTGTGATTAATTTGGCGAACGGTTTATTGAATACCTATTGTTCTTTACTTAATTTCTTTCTATTTTCACATGTAAAAATTTTTAAATCGCAAAAATTTAAGATGCTGTGTTTAGTACGAATACTTTTTATTGGCTTTCGACTCAGATGATTTTCATCAATAAGGTTCTCGATGGACGAAAGCCTATGTACATTCCCTCTTCACTTACTTTCCTATCTTGCATGTAGATAGAGGCAAATTTCTTAACTTTTTATAATTACTTATAATTTTAAATCTTATTTATATAATTTAATTCTATAATTTGATCATATAATTCTATAATTGTGTAAATTAATTATATGATTATATAAGTTAATTAAATGATCATATCGTAATTGCAACTTCCGGGGATCAGGTGGACTCAGGCAAGATTCTGCACGCCCCCTTCCAAGCGTTCAAGTTCCCAGCAACTGACGTGGTCCAATTCCGTGCCCTGGTGACGCCGTGCCACCCCACGTGTGAGCCCCAGCAGTGCTACGCTGACCGCTTCGACGGCGCTCTCATGACCGCTAAGAGCTTCGGCAGGAGGAAGAGGCGTGAGGTAAGAATAAAACAGTCCCTCCTACAATTATTCTCGTTGTTACACAATTATACCCCATAGGGTAAAAATGGGGGGTGATATAAAAAAGTGCCCCCTACAATTATTCTCATTGTTACACAATTATACCCCATAGGGTAGAAATGAGGTGCGAATAAAACAGTCCCTCCTACAATTATTCTCGTTGCTACCAAATTATAACCCATTGGTAAAAATGAAGGGTAAAATAAGAAAGTGCCTCCTTCAATTATTCTCATTTATACTACAATTGGGTAAAAAAATGCTTATTGTAGCATTTCTACCAAATTAAAATGCCACAATTAGCATTTTGATACTGGAACAAATATTGCTAACGGTGATCTGTATCTATAAATTGAAATGCTAAAGCCATCATATCATAAAAGTTTTCGTAGACGCAATTTAATTTCAGATTGGATAAAAAATGCAATACTTGACACATTTAACCCGATTTCTCCTTAATCATAACATAATATAACATTGGATTATAATTCGCTTAATCACAGTCTAAATTTCCCGTCTTGAAATTATGTTTTGATGTTCACTTTTCATAAATGTATTTCATCTTGCAGGTAAAAGAATCAGTTTACTGAATTTTAATACATGCTTTGATTTCATATAGGTAAAAGAAAACGACATCATGGTGGCACAGAGCATCCAAATCACCGACAAATTCCTCTTTAACGATAAAGATGAGAACGAAGTAGAGAAACTGCTCGCCAGCGCTGAGTGTTCGACTTCCTACACCGGCATCATCATCGCCTGCGCTCTCTTCTTACTTGCGCAGGTTTGTCCAGATTAAATTTTTGTAATGTAGTATTTAATAAAACCTAATAATAATATTCAATGTTCTCTGTTTGTCCTGATTGTATTTTTGTTAAATAGTATTTAATAAAACCTAATAATAATATTCAACATTCTCTGGTGCTATGGAAAATAATCCTACACGGAAAAATATAATTGGAATTATAATCCACAGTTCCAGATAAGTAAAAATATTGAGTTTGTTCAGATTGTATTTTTGTTAAATAGTATTTAATAAAACCTAATAATGATATTCAGTGTTCTCTGGTGCGGGGGAAAATAATCCTACACGGAAGTGCATAATTGAAATTGTAATCCACAGTTCCAGATAAGTAAAAATATTGAGTTTGTTCAGATTGTATTTTTGTTAAATAGTATTCAATAAAATCTAATAATAATAATCAATGTTCTCTGGTGCTGTGGAAAATAATCCCACACGGAAATATATAATTGGAACTATATTCCACAGTTCCAGAGAAACCAAAAATATTGAGATTGTCTAGCTTATCTTTTCCTAATATTTTCATTTCCGCAGGTGCTTTTGAATATAATTCTGATGAATAAATTGCTAATTTCGTTCCCTTAGATCACGATAAGAATTGATGCATATTGATTTCCTGAGAATTGTCTCAGTCATACGTATTTTAATTAATTGGTTTCAAATAGCTTGAAGGTAGTACGAAAACGTGGAACTAAAGATCTTTAGTTTAGCTCTGGGGTAGAGTATTAGCCATAGAATCTCGTAGGAGACTCGAAATTATATTTGTGACTCGGAAGTAATCACTTTCCTAACCCAATTTGTATCTTTTTGAGTGATTTTCAGCATTTCGCTCGATTCCGTTTGCATAACTTAACCGTAATTCGGATTAACTCGGATATTTGATAAAATAGTGCATGGAAGAGATTAATATTGATGAAAATGTTTTATTTACTCTTAGAAGTTTCGCACCATGTCAGATAATAATCGAACAATATTAATATTTTAGTACTTTAAATATTATAGTAAATTTCTTATTTTAGAAATAGCAATATTTTTGCGTAATATTGATATTTTAATAATTTTTTTATTTAGTTACAGCAATATTTTTGCGTAATATTAATATTTAAGTAATTTTATTATTTTAGTAGTAGCAATATTTTCGCATTCACGTGTTTTTTCCCCTCACAGCTGGTGATCCTGATGGTCTGGAGCTATCAGTGGCACAAGAAACGAGCCACGAAGGAGATCGCACCGCACTACCCTCCGGTGATGCACAGCTACCCTCGGGGCCGACACAGCGGAAACTCGTCTGTAACCTCCAGTACTGCTTACCTTAACCACTGATTTCCCTTCAACACCAGTTAATCAATGGTAACAATATACCGGCAATACCAATTTCATGCCCGGAAATTATGGTTCTAAAACTGGCCAGCTTATTATCAATTATTCGATTGATGGTTCTCCTGATTTTATTTGGTGCCGTTCAAAGTCCGGGTCAGTTCTTGACAAGCGTGTCTTGATGCAAGCATGAAATGTAGTTTAAGTCTGAGAACCATCAGTAAGAAGATAAAAATTATGATTTGAGCTTCAATGATAAGAATTCAAACAAAGTGAACAAGAACTTAGCAATTTCTGCAATCGCTGAAAATTCCGGTATGATTCTTTCAAATCTGAAAACTTTCACTATGGAATGTTAGTTTATGTAGGAGGTATATGTAAGTTGCTGAACGATTGAAGCGTATCCAGCGCCCTGAGGAGCTATTCGGTGATTTTTATTGATAAATTATATAGGCTGATTCTACAATGAAAAAGATCTAAAATAAGCAGCTCTCTCTTTCTTCTGATATGCGTGACCTAATGATTGTAATAGGAAATCGCTAATGGCATATGGAACTCTGCTTAATCACTGAACAAAAATAGTTGCTATGATGATGAAAAATTTTTGGCATTCAATATCCCATGACATTCAATAAATTTGTCCAATTTGTTTTTATGCAATTTGTCTCGAGAGGAGTTCTCAATTTGAACGATTTCATGTACTTACGTAAACGGTATCGCATTCGATTACCGACCAATTAAACAGTATGGCATAACGGGCATTTTCTTTACAACGAAACAATATATGTTAACGAACTTTTTGTATCTATTTTAATTATTTATTGCTTCCCATATGCTTCTTATGATTGATATTTACGTAGATAGCATATTTATTTGCCGGTAACAAAATGTAATGCTTTGAATTCGAGTGTCAACGAACGCTGCAGCGTTGGCATTACCGTCGATGTTGGATGGCATTCGTTCATTGGATGATCGACGTGGAGCATGAACAGCTATACTCATAAGGAGGCATTAACATTACTTTTATCTCTATTATTTAGTGCAATAACTGAGGAATTTTTCGTTTGTTCGGTAAAATGTGGATTGTGAAATTTTGGAAATTATTATACGAATGTTACCTAGAACTTTTTTCAATTCGTCATTGGCTTGCTTCATTTAGGATCGATTGAATAAATATCAGATTTTGCGTCAATTTTCATCATTCTTTTTCTGTTAACTTTAATGTTAAGTTGTCTTATAGTTTTCTTGAATCGTTGTTACAATGCAGCTGTGTCAGGCTACACAAATTCTTATTTTCCAATTTTTTCATAATTTTGTGAAGTAGAAAATTCGTTTCTACACGTGAATTCTGAGCCAAATTTAAAACTTTTGTTAATGGTAATGAAGTACTAGGAGAATATTTATTCAACTTAGATTAAAGGTCCACTGTTGAAGCCTTTGCACATCGAAAATTGTTCTGAACGAACAACTAATGACCAAGTAAGAATGATTTCTACGCTGCGTGGAGGTACCAAAATTTTGACTATTTTCATCTCTTAAAAGCTTACCACAAATATTTTGAGGTTATATCAACATCGATGCTGATACTGAATTTCGATGTTCTTGCCTCAAGATACGTGCCATTTCTGCTGCGTGGTCCCTTTAAGATGAAATATTTGTACCAAGATAAAGGCGACGACATTAAGAATTTTTGTAAGAATTTCTCGGAATAATAACTCCCCCAAAATGTCTTGTAAAACCAAGTTATAATTTTTTAATTACTATTGTCCTTCCTTATGTTCGTAAATTAAGCTCGCTTTATGATGTATTGAGCGACAAAGTTAAATTCAAATTAAACCTATACCATCCAGTTTGAAAAGTAAAGATTTATTGATGTTGATTACAAATTTTGCTTTGAGAGCCGAAGTTTTTTCTTGGTACAAGAATCGTATCGAGGGCTGCCGCTCGCGGCATTTCGCCTCTGTACTTTAATACGCTAATTTGAATTGAATTTATGATAATATCTTCCTTAAACTTTGGCAGACCTTAAACCTGGTCTAACATTCACGAACGCGTCCTGATATTTATTTTGGTATTCGATTTGCATCGCGTAACCATGCGTACACCATCAATGAAAAGCATATGCTTCTCTACAGCATTATTTGTCTCTGATTTAGCAGTAAGTTTACTTGAAATGTTATTGTTTCTGTGTAGTATTTAGTGTTAGAAGATGTCAAAATTCATGTTATTAACTTATTCTCCTGCATTATTTCTTGTTATGGAATAGTTAATAAAAATCTTTAAAAATGAATCTCATTTAATACCTTGTCATAAAAACCACTCAATTGTTGTTAATATTTTCGCATGCAACACACATGAACAACTGACGGATAAATAAATATGTGAATAAAGAACCGTACATACATGAGCAATTTGCATCTTTTTATTAGGCCTAATATAGTTATAGACGTAATCCAGTTAAAGACTTTGTCTATTTAAAAACAAAGTCCCGTAAAGAATTTGTCCATTAAATACCTATGATAGTTAAATAATAGGAAAATTAGATTATCTACGATAGAAAAATGCATGACCAAGCTACAATGGGGGGAATCCAGCACCGAAAAAACGGAATTGCTTGCCCTCAAAATGAAAACTCCGAAAATGAACATTTTTTTAAACCTTGATGATATTCAAGTTGCAAATATCCCTCCTTCATTAGTTAATGTTTTGAAAAAAAACATAATTCTTCTTATCTAACAATAATCTTCTGTCCCAATACTTGCAGTAAAAACATTCAATTAATGAAGCAAATCCATTATCAATTTCTTCACAAATTTTTTCAATTGAAAAAATAGCCGCTCTTGAAATTGAATCTTTGAAAGCCGCTCATTTCGTTTTCGAACTTTGCAAACCCAAACAAGTACATTTTGTTTGCGTAATATAATTGGAATACTGTGTTTAATCGTTGAAAAACTGCTCCTCTTCGGAAACATATGAAGATTAATTAATCAAATAATCTTTCACCTCTAAAGCACAATTTAATATAGGACTTTTTTAATTAATCGCCATTCCTCCTCATAGAATAACTAACGTTGAATATGATTGAATATAATAACGAATAACGTTGAATATGACCCTAACCAAATTCGGGAACCGCGTAGGCATCGGCCGAATAGTCACTACACTAAGGACAAAGTTATTCTGGGTTTGCTCAGCCACCCGATCGAAAACAGTCAGAATCTCCTATCCAACCTTATAGTCGCCTGAGAGTATGACAAGCGTTGGCCGAGCCGAGGCATACCGAGCTAGGAAGCTGCCCAGAGGCTGTCCTTCGAACCCTGAGCCGAAGCGTATATGGAGAAGCTGAAGAACGCTGAATTCAATTATCGCCCAAAATATCTCATGCGCAAAGTGTTACTGTGGTAGAATCTTAATGCAAACAAATCGATCAAATGTATTAGCTATCGGTATTGATTATTATTATTTATCCATCAACAAATACCATTAAAATAACAGTTATAACTACAGCGCCTATAAGAATACACGATCATTTAGATCGATATCATTTGATTTTCAGTCGGGAACTTGATATATTAATTTAAAGAGTCCATACACAATTACACTAATTACATGCTCAAAAAATGACATTTTATTATCGCTCATGGTAATATAATCTTGATGCCCAATATATAAAGAACTTTCTTATCTGACTTATCTACATTATATTGATGCCCAATATTAACGTACCATCTTAGCTGCCATATCTTTATTATCTTGAAGTCCAATAATAACGAACTTCATTATCATCCATATCTATATTATCTTGGTGTCCAATAATAACGAACTTCTTTGTCTTCCATATCCATATTATCTTGATGTCCAATAATAACGAACCATATTGTCTGATAAATCGATATTATCTTGCTCTCCTATAATAACAAACTAAATGAAACCCGCCCTAGTACACCGCAAGTGAAGCGCCACAATAAGCAGGCGCAAGGGTTTGCAACAACTGCCAGTCAGTGCTGCCTGATTTGGGCACTTTACTAGAAATATAAAAGCGAAGAAACTTCCACAAAAATGTCACAAAAACATTTTTTATGAAAACGTTTCCCATAAAGATATCATAATTTTTTTAAAATGTTCTTTGCTTTTAAATTTCTAGTGAATTTTCGATTCCTGCTAACGAGTGACATTAATGCTTGGGCATTTCATTATGATCCGGCACAGACACAGGTCTTTGCAAAACAAAGGGTCAAAAAGAATCAGGCTATGCACATCTGGCAAATATTCAAAGCCCTGGATTTTTGAAAAATGTATAGGTTATACAGTCAGAAGATTGTTATTACAATTATTTGTAAGGACGAGGAGTGAATCGTGGAAACTATGGCTGGGACGCGGCATGTAATCAGCAACAAGCAGGGATAATTAACTATGAATTACGCTTTTGTTGTTCTGACGCAAATAATTTGTGCTTCCTCTTAACATATTAAGAATTCCTGAACAAAATTCTGAAATTCAGATGATACGTCACTCAACGAAAGAAATTTACAATATACATGATTTTCGCTTTAGCTCGACGTTTTGATATTCTAATCTCTTGCGGCAAATCCCAAGCTGTCGTAGTGAAGTTTAAGAAGAAACACTGAGAATAAAAATTCAGTCAATTGATAAAGAAAATTTTCTAATAAACACCGCAATTTAATTCTAATATTATACTTTTAATGTTTCCAAGATGTTGACCTAATACGTGAGTAGCTAACATGCAGATCGCTTATCTTGTTCATACCGGGAAGTTCCAAATGAGCCTTAATTAATGCGATTACAATTTATATCACACTACAATAATTAGACAGTATGATTATCCGTACCCTACTTATATAAATTTTCTCTTGAAATTCAATTAGATATCCCTGATCTAGTACAAAGTATTACCGGTTTAGCAAAAGCTAAAGTACCGGTTTAGTAGAAGCTAAGTACCGGTTTAGTAGAAGCTAGACCGGTATGGCGCTGAGCGACGCCATGTTACTATCAAGCCAGGGGCGGTAGTAGGTGAGTCGCGTGAACACTGCGGGGAGGCCAACGTTCGTACAGAGCGGGAACCCGAAACTCACCACACCCACCTGGGTGCAGGAGTTGAAGTTGCATGCCACTAATGGTCCTCCCGAATCTCCCTGTGTACATAAGTAATTAATTAATTGAATTCCGTCAAACCAGGCATAGGAAGAAATTCGTTTTTTACACTATCGTTCCATAACATCTTCAAAATATACAACTCTACACTTTAGTTATGTGCCGTCACTGATCTCGAATTTTTCTTGTGATTTCTTGCAACTTAAGAATCGAGTGAAGGACTTTAGTCCTGGAACCGCATCGCTTGAAGGGTGCACATCATCTATGAAGAGGTTTACTAAGCAGATAACTAACTTATTTCAAAGTTCTCTATTTACGACTCAGCAAAATTCTAAATCTTCTTTGGTAAACAAAAAACGTCTTGGCAGGAATATTCATATAAGTGCCACACACATTCACGCATTTTTTGCAAGCAATAACTCATCTAATAGCAACCATGTGAATCCAACCATGTGAATCCAAGTAAATTGTTAATCCAAATGATTAACAATTTAAGTTAATAAGGCATACTCACATGGCAGGGTGTGCCCTTATCGATGCCCAAACAAATATGTTTGTCGGTGTAGGCCGTGACTTTCGCATTCTTCCACGCCTTGGCGCACTCCCCGGCATCTTGGATGGGCCCCGTGTACTCCTTCAGGTACGGTGACGTCTTCTTTGTCGTGAGGCTGTAGCGGCCCCAGCCCGTCACCGTGGCATTGACTTCGTGAAACTCGTCCTCTGAGGAAGGCCAGGAGGTTCTGACTAGTCGCTGATTGCGATCAGTTGGCCAACTGACCCAGAATAACTTTGCGCCGAGTGTAGTGACTATTCGGCCGAAGCCCACGTGGTCTCCGAATTTTGTCAGGGATATAAGAGTATTCAGGATTTTCGAGTGCCTCTACATTGCTAAATTTATTATTTATCTCTCATGGGATTCGACGCGTGATAGTGATAACAATAACTTAAATCATCGGAAATTGTATGACTTGAGAAGTTGGAATTAAATAAATCCCGAAAAAATATTTGGTAACATTTTCATAGTGTATTGACGCTACGGGGGGTAATTTGTTTATGTTGAGTTTTCCTTACTTCAAGCGATGACTTCGGTAATTTAAAAGTGTTCATCAAATCAGTTAATATTTCTTGCTCAGACGGATTAAGCAGAAACTTTTATTAATATGAGGAACTTATTTCGCAATTTATAATTGAGTTGCCGGATGGAACTAACTGTATAAACAAATCATTCTTCTGAAAATGTAAAAAGCTTTGAAAATTGTTTCCTTGGCAAAAAAAAAACTGGCACATAAATGAAATTTCCTTTCGATATTACGGCATATTAGGTGCGACAAAAAATGACGTTTCTACTTGAATGCCTTCAAAAATTTATGATTAATAATTGCCATTTTATTACATCCTGAAATGTTTTGTGTTTGTTTCTCTAAAAATGTTCACTAAGCAATCGCTTCGGGAAATTTTTAAATGCTAATTTTGTTAAGTACTTTATCTACATTATTTATATTATTTTAGCCTATTTTATTATAGAATATCATTTGATTTTCTATAATATTGCCGATCTAAAGTCTTACCGAATTGAATTGTCCCGAGTTTAATACGCAAGTAAAACTTAAATTTTTGAAGTTAGAGTTATCCCGAATCTCCAGAATTGTTAAACGAAATAACAAACTTCAAAGTAAATAATTAAAAATTCCCTAAATTACACTAGTGTTAAATAATACCAGTGTCGAGGGGCAGTTTCACGGCACTGATGCTGTAGTTGAAGGTGACGGGTTCGCTGAGTTCGAAGATTGCGATGTCGTTGACGTTGATGTGGGGGGAATAGTGTAGATGCCAGATGACTCTCTTGACGCGCGATACAACGTTGAACGTCTCGTTCTTGGTCTTTAAGTCGTGATCGCCTAAGCTAACCCGGAGTGCATCAATTCCTTTCTTGAATGACCTGCAACTGTCTCTTATACACATCTAGATGTGTATAAGAGACAGNAAATCATTTAAAACAAAAAAGTGTAATAAGGTAAAATTAGGTGTTTTAAATTAAAATCGAAAATACTTTGAAACGATTTCGCTTTGCGACGCATCGTGCTTGTTTCTGCACGGGTCATTGAAAAGAATTCTCTTCACTCTGAAAACTAATTTTCCTCACTTCGTAGGCTGAAAATTCGTTGTGGAACCGAAGAAAGCACGTGAAAACATAAATTGTTCATCAGGTGAATTATACGAGTTTATGTTTTACTATTTTGTAGCAATATGATATTATTAAAAGCAACGTTAGGATTCAAGTACATAGATACCGGGCATAACTACATAGTAGAGTTAATATCCAGTCCAATCATTATAACATGACTTATGGAAAATTAAATCAACGCATACGCACAGAGATAAAAGTCTCAAATTAAAATGAATTGTTGCGGCAATCTGGCTGTCGATTTGTTAATTTAAATTTTAAACCATTCAGTTGGAAAAATTTCAATTTTCAATAGGAAATTCGCGTTTTAATTAAAAAAACTGAACTTGCCTCGTTTGAAGCCAGAAACGGCAGGAGTGACATCCAGGGTGTCGGTGAAAATATTTTCTTCTTCATCTTCGTTTCCTTCAGAACCGTCAGGAAAATGACCGATTATCACCTGGAAATCAAAAGCTATTATTAAATATCAACGGAAATGTAATCACTCCTTGAAATTTATACAAAAGTTTAAGTCGAAAAAATATTTTCATGGACTAATTACAGAACTTAAATTGTCTGTAAAAGTTGGGAATTTTAATATTATTATTTAAAGCCGTGGTATCGACACAGGTTAAGTACGTGAGCTCCATAGTCATGGACTTCCTTCTCTTTAACTTCACTTCTTTTTGTTTGTTTGTTTGTCTGATACAAATCTTATAATCGATATTTAACACACTTCTACCAGTTCAATCGATCTGAAAATTTGCACACTTGCGTAAAATCGGAGACAACGAATGAATCAATTAACAGAATAAACAATTTTGCGAATTTTAAGTTTTTCCTAATATTGAAAAAAGTAAAAATTATTTTAATATTCGAAAATAGAAATAGAAATTCATTGTACATGTGTAACATCGGAGACACTGGATTCTACAATGTTCAAACATCAGGATGTTCGAGTTTGATTTAAAAAAAAATTGGAAAGCAAAGTTTGGAAATCAGTAAATAATTTTTTTTAGGAAAATTGCGTGAATGGATCTCTCTAATTGCGAGATATACACAGCAATGAAAAATATTTGAGCTGAGAAGCATCTAAGTTACAAAAGGAGGTGATCTATTGCGAATTCTAAGTACTCATTGGAAGCATTTATTTTCTGTTCAAATCCAAAATGCAGATGAAAAAATTAAATTTATGAGTACAAATTTATCGGTCTGAGAACATTGTTACACTCATTGCCCCCAGAATTTACTCACAATTCGCAAACTTATTTCAAATCTGTGAAAAAATTTCTCAACCAGCTACATAAAAACAAACAAAAAAGCTATGAACGTCTGTACTAAATTGAATGATATCATTGAAAAAAATGTATCCGTGGTGCAGGAAATCCTTAATACTCACGCCAGGAGCAGGCGTTGTAGTTCCTGAAGGATATTTGCCCCTCAGGAGCGTAGTTTGGACCTCTTGCGAGTCCATATAAACCCAAAAAATTACACTAAAAACACCAAAAAATCTACCCTAAAACTGCAAAACTAAAACCCCCACTCTCATCCCTACACTCACCTCCTTCATCGTCATCTTTCTTTCCCTCGTCTGCCCTCGGAGCGGTAGTAGTGGGGCCACCCTCTCCCTCATCGTCCCTGACGACGGGGTTAAAGGTCGTAGTCTCAGTCTCATTTGTTTTGCTGTCGTTTCTGAGTATGATTGTAGGTTTATCTACTGCAGGTTCAGGAGGAGGGTTGTACAAGACCGCGTCTTCGTTGCGCACGCCCGAGTAGGTGGGCGCTGAAGTACGAAAAAAAATCGTTAGTGGAACGGTTGAAAGTTTCATTATCATTTGATTGTCGGAATCGTGAATTGGTAAAGATTAAAAAATCAAAATGGCATGTTGTGCACTGATCTCTAATTACTTCCGCACTGAATTGAACTCACAAATATTCATCAATAATCTCTTACACAAATAAATAATAACAATGAATAACAACTACATTTATATATCAATGATATCCTCATCACTGAAATATATTACAAATTTTTCATCAAAAAATACGCTTCACCAATGATCTTCGGGATATTGGTACCCGCTCTGAATAACCCCTGATTTACATATATTTTAATGAATATCCTCAGCACTGGAAACAAATTATGCATTCTTAAATAATACACTTAATTTCCCTCACAAATGAACTTAGGTATATTGGCACAGGCCCTGAATAACCCCTGATTTACATATATTTTAATGGACACCCTCTGCAATGAAAACAAATTATATATTCTTTAAAAAATACAATTAATTTCCCTCACAATAAACTTAGGGATATTTGTGCCCGTCCTGAATAGCCACTGTGTTACATATATTTTAATGAATATCCTCAGCACTGGAAGCAAATTATACATTCTTTAAAAAATGCACTTAATTTCGCTCACAAATGAACTTAGGGATGGCGGCGCAGCCGAGCTGCGTGACAGTGATGGAGAACCTGTGCGTACTCTGCGCGACCAGCGAGACCGTCACCTTGCCGAGCTCCTTCACCAGGAACGTCGCTATGGCGCGCATGAAAAATAGGATAACGTAATTAGGGTCCCTGAAAAAAAATTATTTAATTGCGAAGAAAATGTTAAAGTTGGAACGTTGCTGTGAAGCTGGCGCGCATGATTAAAGTTTGAATGTTGCTGTGAAGCAAAAGGGCTAACTTTGGTGCCCCGAGAAAATATTCTTTAATAGAGAAGAAAATGTTTAATTTTGAATGCTGCTGTGAAGCTCGTAAAAGATAATGGAGCAAAGTTAGGTGTCCTTAGAAAAACTTCATCAATGGTTAAGGAAATGTTTTAATTGCATATTTAAGAGTTTCAGAGTTGAATGAAACGCAAGTAATAATAATCTTGATAATAAAAAAAACATAATTATGATAAAAACAACGTAAGTAAAACTATTATTATTAATAATATTTTATTATACGTATCTCTATATACTTGTGATAATTCGAAATTCCGAGACTATGATTAGCTGGCATTTTTAAACCCTATTCAAATTTATAAAAACTTGACCTGGCTGAACCTAACCCTAAAACTAAAATGTTTACTACCCTAACCTAACGAGGTTGGCGTTAAAAAGCATGTCGCATAGTTGCATATATCTTTTCGGTGTGGCACAACTGTATATAAAATAACCACCGAGAATATAGTGCGACGCAATTTTGCCTCACAATTACACCGCGTCGCGGAATTTCATCAAAAACATCGCAATATTTCCTAACTTATGCATATATCTATTAATATATATTATATATAAATCTATATAATATTAATATGATATTATATGTTGTATAAATTATGTAAAAGAAATTATATACATAATATTGGATAAATAATAAATTGTATGTATGAGTCTTTTCGTACTTTCCTCCCTAACGGATTATATGTATATGTTCGGTTCTTATCCTGAATATCCCTGAAACACTTCAATACGAAGCTCGTATATTTTTTAGTAAAAGAGACCTTAGCCGATATTCATTAATTTTCATAATTTCATAATATGTATCTTCATTTAATTATATGTATTTAAAGGTATGACCAACTTGAATATCCCGTCATGTTGCCACACACGGGCGTAGCTATGCCTTCTGTTGAGCCCAGCAGCGTGAGTGTGTCACGAATGCACACACCGTCCTCGTACTGCGCCAGCTCCAGCACATTCAGGTCCACTCTGTTACAAAGAGGCGTTGTAATGAATATGAATAACATTGTAAGAATAACATTGATAATATAATATCATAAGAATCATATTATAACATAACATCATTGGAATAACATTATAACTCAGCATCGTAAGAATAACATTATAACCATAACAATGCAGAAGGCATTCGTTCGATACGGAGAGAGTTTTTAGATTTGTTAATTTAAACAAAAACTTTTTTGCGATCAGATTGAATCTAAAGTAAAAATTGATGATGTAGTAACATTGAGCCAGGAAAAAAGACAGGTAATCTCGTATAGAGTGTAGCTCAACAAACAACAGTTAAATAAAATATATAAGGCAAAATTTTGGGAACTTGGTCTATCCGTATTAGTAGAATATAACGCTAATTAGTGAAAAGTAGGCAGTTTTGGGCGATGTTCATCAATGAAATGGGGGGGTGGCCTCAAATCTGGTGGGTGGCCTCATGAGCATGTCTATGAGCCTAGGAGCATACCGTAGTAAATAGTATTTAAATATATCATATTTTCTTAAATTTCGACATTTGCAAAAATAATCTGAAGAATAAATAAAGTAGATTGTTAAAGTTCTTTCATACGTCACCTGACCGCGCAGACCGCCCGTCCAAGTTCCACAGTGAGGGGACACAAGACGGCCTCTTCGTTGGGCTTCGGAAAAGACGGATTCTGGAACGTGACTGAATGAGCGCTCGTAGTCGCCCAGCACGTTTTGTCCACTGCAAGAACAGCATTTCAGTTTTTAAAGAAGGCTTTATTCGTCGCACGATTTTTCGTACAACGAATCGCATTAGTAAAGATTTTTTAGAGCTTAGAAAACTCGTGACGCGTGTGAGTGTTTCGCTTATCACGATTAACAGAGCGTGACTTGTTTCAAAAATTAACGACAATGGAAATTCAATGTCACGAAAGAGAGCTAAGAAAGTAGGTTGGAGGCTTATAAACTAGAGCTGCTTGAAGCACAATAACACCCGTCTGAATAAGGTGCATTAGATAAAGTGAAGGATTAAACCTTACTAGCTTTGATCGCTGGTGCGAAATCGCAATTTGGTCAATTTTGATGCAAAAACTTTGCAATTACAGAGAAATACGCGAGCAAATAAAAACACGAATATAAAGCGAATTTTTATACCGTGTTCCAACGTTTAATTGGAATGATTTGAAATTATTGGGAAATGAACGAGGCTTCTTTGACATCGGGACAGGTTATTAGTGGACCGAAGGTGTTTCCAATTATGTGGTCAATCTATTTGCTGGAAATTTAACCTAAATTTTTCTTATAATTGAATAAAAGTATGTTGAGGAGTCGAAAATAAAATTAATGGGATCTCATTGCCAAACAATTTTATGTAAAGCATTGGATTTAATCTTGAGCTTAGTTGTTCTTCATAAGTTGAGAGACTTATGTGTTACAAACGGCTTGTTACACATAATTAATGAATGGCATGCGGGTATAATATACGCATGAAATATTGTCTCTATAATCATATCTCTGCAAAGCCTCGACTACGATAATATTCTGAGAATTGAATGCTATAATCAGAGACACCGAATGAGTATAATAAGCAAAACGCTAGAATCGTGCACTCATTTCTCCCGTATTTGTCATCGCGCGACTCATCGGAAATGTTTTTTTATCTCACTCATACACTAATCTATCCCTTATTTGTTACCAGTAATTGCGAGTATCTTCATCTCACCCATGCAGCAGACTCGGTCGGAGCCACCGCAGTACCCAGCGAAGCGGCCGCCTTGAAGCTGACACTCGACGCCGAACAGACAAGCGCCCTGCGACCCGCCGGCGCTGCACAGCGGGTAAGACACAGCGTCCAGGCGGTTCTCCGTCAGCGGCCGGTCCATCATGTCTGACCGGGACAAAAATATTCCAGAGATATAATTTCGAAAAAAAAACGACTTTTAGCGAATTTTATTTCCGTGAGCCAAAATATTTTATTAAGACAACTTCTGCGAGTCAATTGAAGTGAAATTATTTCGGCGATTTCAAATTTTTCCGTGAGTCACGCGGTATTCCAACGGGAATATTCTCTTGAGTCCTAGTTTTTCAATGAAATTGTTTACGTGAGCAAGTTTTTGGTACTATTCAACTCATGTTCTTTATTATATCTGCAATATATATATGAGGGTATAAAATTGGTATTGGTAATACAAATGAATGAAAAACTTATTGGTGCTATATAGTGTTAAACATCTAAATTTATGTTCAAAACTGGAAACTTTGTTTCATGGAGGACAATAAATGCCTGCGGTGCTGTTCTTAATAACAACGATGCTGTTTAATAAGAATCTTATAAATCATATATTCCCAAGATCAGCTAAGCTTAATTTCAATATACAAGTTGAACGAGTTCAAGTAGGAACTATATATCGTGAAAAGTTAATTAATAATATATTCTAATGCCAAATGGAAATTTTCAAAGAATTAATTTTGTTCACTAGAGATGTTGACATATATTTCAATTCATGCATAATAAAAAATTAAAGCGCGCATGTTTTGGTGTGATTCCGATCGTATGCTCATTACTGAAGCTTTAATTTCACAGGTAACGAACATGAATTAGAAGACTGAAGCTCTAAGTATGCATGCAGTTAACGGTCATTAAGTTAAGGACTAAAGCACTAATTTAACAAGTAACGAACATGACTTATAGAGTTGGAGCACTAATTGTAATTAAGGAGCATAAACTTGAGGAATAAATTCTTCAGTGAAACCTTTTGCGTAAAACTAGCTATTACTGGTCACCGAGGTTCAACTAAACGAAGATTGCGCATGTCGGCACCTTTGTTCATTGCAAAAATAACTTTAAAAAAGGCACACTGTCATTAATGGAATATAGAACGATAATGGGCAGGATAAAATATGTAAAATAACGCTCATAGGTATAGATTTTTCGCGTTGGCATCTTCAGGAAGTAGTGATCCTTTTCCCATAAAGAAAGAAATGTAGAAAAATGTTTAATCAACGTAAATTTAAAGTTTAAACATTGATTCAATGTCAAATGTCTGGTGGGTTACATCTTCCAGCAAGTCAGTCACTGTGAAGGAATGAATACCACTTGTTTGAGGCGGGTTGGTTTTTTTATTTGGCCACTCGTGCAGTGGTGGAACGGTACTCGATCACGCCGTACAGTCGTGAACGTTGCACTCACGCTCACGCCAGTTGTTTATTTTTTCACTCTTACTCTGTGTATTCACTATGCGTTAACTGAATTATATAGATTAAGCGCCTGAAAATATTTTGAAAGAATATTATATGTAATTCTTATTCGATCGAAAATATTCAATGATCTTACTTCCCAAGTGAGTAAGTGAGATCATTAATTCTAAGCTGGAGTTAAGGATTCGGTAAAACAAAACGAAGATCCAATTCTGAAACATTACATTCTGCTTACATTTTTCACCATTTATGCAGGTTTGATTGAAGACCAGAGCATGCTTTTTATTAACAATCTTCTTATTGTTTTATTAATACGCAAAAAAATACTTCTCGCTGGTGTTAGGAGATCGAAAAGAAGGTTTCCAAAAGGCATCTTACTGGAATACGACGTTTCGAATATACATTATTCATTCTCATTTTCTTCGTCTATAGAACAGGAAATTCCAACGCTTCATTTTATATCGTGGAAGCATCCTCACCATTGGGCAAAAAATTTGTTCTGATTAAATCGGAAAAGATCGGCTCCGATTTGACGATCGGCCGTGCGTTATAACGATGTTTTCTTCCTAGAAGAACAACACGTAAATTCTGAGATTCCTCTGATAGAATTTCTTGGAATTCTATTAATTGAACGAAGCCTGAGAGGGTGACGAAATGATCATATTTTCCAGTCTGAATTCAAGTTTTATATAATAATGTCACCTATGGATACGATTTCATTCGATTAGGTTAATTTTTACGTTACTTTGCCAAACAATATAAGAGTTACAAAAATTTCAACATTTACTGATCATAACGTAATTTAAAAGCCATCAATCAATGGGACTTCAATATATCCAATGCAGAAAGTCTAGAAAGGCTGACTCAACGGTAATTTTACTCTACATTCAATTAACACGCTTGCGCTTTCATTTGACACGTTTAAACTTTTCACCACACGTTTTTTTAATGAAGCAACGACATCTTTTTCGTTGCATTTAACTATCCACGGAGTGTAAAATTAGCTCAGTTATTGATGCTGACTTACGTCTGGCCTTTCTCTCCCCTTTGCAGAGAACCTCGTTCGCCATCACAGCCCTGCAGAAATAAGAAAGTTAATGTCGTATATAAGCTTTATGACCTGCCGGTTTTTCTATGAGACGTTTCACATAATTTGTTTTGCATTTTTATTTTTGAGAAAAAGCATCAAGGAATAATTGATAATAAAAATATTAAAAAGAGACATGGAGCCGTTGAAGGTAATTAGGTTAAAGGTAATTGGCAGAAATAAGAAAGCTAATGTCGTATATAAGCTTTAAGACCTGCTGGTTTTTCCACATATAAAAATAAAAAATTTTCATCAATAACTTGACTCTACAGGGTGTCTCAAAAAATGTATTGTACCTTGCCATTAAATATGCGTAAAAATCTGAATTAGTTCATTCATACGTAAATCGCACGGCGAAATACTTCATTTCAAATAATGTATTAATTGACAAATGATTTTTTTTGCAGGGTGTCAATGAAATATGTATAAAATGGAATGAAACTCAAATACTTCAAGAAAAATCAAAACTAATTTTAAGAGATCTCATAACATGTTTGATAGAATTTACTTGACTTCTATGGTATTAGAAGTCAAGGTAATATGGTATTTACTTCTATGATAGAATTTACTTGACTTCTATGGTATTAGAAGTCAAGGTATTATGGTATTTACTTCTATGATAGAATTTACTTGACTTCTATGGTATTAGAAGTCAAGGTATTATGGTATTTACTTCTATGATAGAATTTACTTGACTTCTATGGTATTAGAAGTCAAGGTATTATGGTATTTACTTCTATGATAGAATTTACTTGACTTCTATGGTATTAGAAGTCAAGGTATTATGGTATTTACTTCTATGATAGAATTTACTTGACTTCTATGGTATTAGAAGTCAAGGTATTATGGTATTTACTTCTATGATAGAATTTACTTGACTTCTATGGTATTAGAAGTCAAGGTATTATGGTATTTACTTCTATGATAGAATTTACTTGACTTCTATGGTATTAGAAGTCAAGGTATTATGGTATTTACTTCTATGATAGAATTTACTTGACTTCTATGGTATTAGAAGTCAAGGTATTATGGTATTTACTTCTATGATAGAATTTACTTGACTTCTATGGTATTAGAAGTCAAGGTATTATGGTATTTACTTCTATGATAGAATTTACTTGACTTCTATGGTATTAGAAGTCAAGGTATTATGGTATTTACTTCTATGATAGAATTTACTTGACTTCTATGGTATTAGAAGTCAAGGTATTATGGTATTTACTTCTATGATAGAATTTACTTGACTTCTATGGTATTAGAAGTCAAGGTATTATGGTATTTACTTCTATGATAGAATTTACTTGACTTCTATGGTATTAGAAGTCAAGGTATTATGGTATTTACTTCTATGATAGAATTTACTTGACTTCTATGGTATTAGAAGTCAAGGTATTATGGTATTTACTTCTATGATAGAATTTACTTGACTTCTATGGTATTAGAAGTCAAGGTATTATGGTATTTACTTCTATGATAGAATTTACTTGACTTCTATGGTATTAGAAGTCAAGGTATTATGGTATTTACTTCTATGATAGAATTTNATATCAGTTTATCTTAGCCAGTACGTCGAGATCTGCGAGTGGCGGTGCAAGACTGAACTTTGAGCAGCAGTGCGACGCACTCGAGGAGCCCCCAAGTACGACAAATCTTGCCTTCTTCAAAGAGTCCCTCGCTCAGGAATCTCTGCTGAGAGTCCTGAAGGATCAAATATCCGCTAAACCGGTCCAGCAAGATGGCCTATAGGGCTCGTAAGGAGCATTGACATCACCGCGGTGCTTGTGCACGATGGCCAAGCCTCCGCATCTCTTGAGGTGACCGGCAGCCAAGCATGTGGCTTTTGTCGATAACCCCATATCGGAGACAACCAACCAGATTCGAATAACATTTACAGCAGCGACAAAGAGTTCATCTATTTTTTAAGTCACAATAATTCTAATTAGTAATCATTTGGGTATGCATTGCATTAACTACGGTCAAATTTTCCGTAAAAAAGGGTTAAAATATTATCACTAGTTTCCTTCAAATTGTTATGACTCAAGTGATTTTATTTATTTTCAGTTACGTTGAAAAAGTTATTAATGTTCTGCTGCGATTCAAGGTTCTAGGGCATGAATTTTCGCGGTTTGGTTTCAAGGGGAGCGTCTAGGGTAAAATTTATCTCGGCTATTTACAAACGGATCACTCTGAAACTTGGTACACATATGTAAAATAAAATTCTAAGACATTTTTGTTCGTGTAAATTTTTCGAAAAAAATGAAAGAAAACGTGAAATTCTTAGAAAACGTCCAAAAAAGGGGTACCGTAGAAATCTATCTCCTCCTAGGATTTTTAAGCTACAACATTGAGACACATATCATTCGATGCGTAAAGACCATATCTAAAACGCAAAGGTGGGAGCGACTGCATGCACACCTCCTCATACGACGCCAGGCGGGTAACTAAGGTGCACTTCAAGCAGACACTCTATTTAAAGTGCTCGCAGCGAATTTCCTCCCATTCTATTTGTTAAAGAACTACCCCACCCACCTCCCTTTCATGATCTGTCGTGAACGCATAAATCAACGTACAGAGATGGTTTTGGTGCCGTTGGATAGATCAGAATGTCAGCTTTAAGATGAGACTAAAAACCGGAAAAGCCGAAATCCAAAATTTTACCCTAGACGCTCCCCTTTTAAAGAAGTGAAGAAATTTATGAAAGCCTTCACGAACTTAATTTCAAAAAGTATGAAAATACATGAACAAATACTTTATTGTCAAAAATATTGTATTACAATATTTTTGTAAATATTATCATGATGCCCAATATAAAAGAACTTTCTTATCTGACTTATCTACATTATATTGATGCCCAATATTAACGTACCATCTTAGCTGCCCTATTTTTATTATCTTGATGCCAATATTAACGTCCCATCTTAGCTGACATATCTATATTATCTTGATGTCCAGTGTTAACGTACCATTTTATCTGTCATATCTATACGATCATGATGCTCAATAATAATGAACTATCATATTTCAATAATCTATATTATCTCGATGCCCAATTTAGTAACGTACAATCATATCTGATTAATCAATTTAACTTACTCTCCCATAATAACAAACTAGATGAAACCCTCCCTAGTACCCAGCAAGTGCATAAAGAGCCGTAATAAGCAGGCGCAAGGGTGTGCAATTCAACTCATCCGCGTCCAGTCAATGCTGCCAGATTTGGGCACTTTACTAGAAATTTAAAAGCGAAGAAACCTCCACAAAAATTTCACGAAAACATTTTTTCTGCAAACGTTTTCTGTAAATATATCATAAATTTTCTTTTAATGCTCTTTGCTTTTAAATTTCTATTGAATTTTTGATTCTTGCAAACGAGTGACATTAATGCTTGGGCACTTAGAATGATCCGTCACAGACACAGGTCCTTGCAAAACAAAGGGTCAGCAAGAATCAGGCTAGGCACATATGACAAATATTCAAAGCCCTAATTTTTTTTTGAAAATTGTACTGGTTATACAGTCGGAAGATAGTTAATACAATTATTTGTAAGGCCGAGGAGTGAATCGCGGAAACTATGGCTGGGACGCGGCATGGAATCAGCACCAAGCAGGGATAATTGAGTATGAATTGCGCTTTTGTAGTTCTGACGCAAATAATTTGTGCTTGCCTTCCTCTTAACATATTAAGAATTCCTGTACAAAATTCTGAAATTCAGATGATACGTCACTCAACGAAAGAAATTTACAATATACATGATTTTCGCTTTAGTTCGACGTGTTCGTACCGGGAAGTTCCAAATGAGCCTTAATTAATGCGATTACAATTTATATCACACTACATTAGTTAGACAACATGATTATCCGTACCCTTACTTATTTAAATTTTTGAAATTCAATTAGATATCCCTGATCTAGTACAAAGTATTTCGTTAACAGAAGCTAGACCGGTATGGCGCTGAGCGACGCCATGTTACTATCAAGCCAGGGGCGGTAGTAGGTGAGTCGCGTGAACACCGCGGGGAGGCCGACGTTCGTGCAGAGCGGGAACCCGAAACTCACCACACCCACCTGAGTGCAGGAGTTGAAGTTGCATGCCACTAAAGGTCCTCCCGAATCTCCCTGTGGAAGTAAGTAATTAATTAATTGAATTCCGTCAAACCAGGCATAGGAAGAAATTCGTTTTTTACACTACCGTTCCAGAACTTCTCCAAAACATACAACTCTACACTTTAGTTATGTGCCGTCACTGGTCTCGAAATTTTCTTGTGATTTCTTGCAACTTAGGAAACGAGTGAAGGCTTTAATCCTGGGACCGCATCGCTTGAAGGGTGCACATCATCTATGAAGAGGTTTACTAAGCAGATAACTAACTTATTTCAAAGTTCTCTATTTACGACTCAGCAAAATTCTAAATCTNGATATTACGGCATATTAGGTGCGACAAAAAATGACGTTTCTGCTTGAATGTCTTCAAAAATTTACGATTAACTGGCATATTATTAAATTCGGAAATTGTAATAACTTGATCGGGTTCCTCACTAAGTCAGTTTAACAAGAGTTTTCGTCGGAGTATTAATGAAGACTTGTTCCCACAAGCATTTATTCAAATACACAGTTTATTTAAAGCAGTGATGAATAATAGGTTGAAATTAACATATGGCACACATCTGAATAGGCAGGAGGCTAACTAACCCGTAGCACACACTACCACCTTCGAGGTAACCTTCGGTCTTGACACTACATTTTGGAAAACCCGCTATTTTGTTAGTAATAGTCCTTACAGAAATGTTTTGTTTTTGTTTCTCTAAAAATGTTCACTAAACCATCGCTTTGGGGAATTTTTAAGTGTTAATTTTGTTAAGTACATTATCAACATTATTCATATTAATTTTGTTGATCTAAAGTCTTACCGAATTGAATTGTCCCGCGTTTGATAAGTCAAACTTCAATTTTTGAAGTTTGAGTTAGCCAGAATCTTCAAAATTGGTAAACGATGGATGCTATAACAGACTTCAACATGTTAATGTTAATGTCAATGTTAATGTTAACATATTAATGTCAAGTCAATGTTAATGTTAATGTTAATGTTAATTTTAATGTTAATGTTAATATTAGCATGTTAAAGTAAAATAATGAAAAGTTCCCTAAATTACACTAGTGTTAAATATTACCAGTGTCGAGGGGCAGTTTCACGGCACTGATGCTGTAGTTGAAGGTGACAGGCTCGCTGAGTTCGAAGATTGCGATGTCGTTGACGTTGATGTGTGGGGAATAGTGTAGATGCCAGATGACTCTCTTGACGCGCGATACAACGTTGAACGTCTCGTTCTTGGTCTTTAAGTCGTGATCGCCTAAGCTAACACATGCATAATAAAAAATTAAAGCGCGCATGTTTTGGTGTGATTCCGATCGTATGCTCATTACTGAAGCTTTAATTTCACAGGTAACGAACATGAATTAGAAGACTGAAGCTCTAAGTATGCATGCAGTTAACGGTCATTAAGTTAAGGACTAAAGCACTAATTTAACAAGTAACGAACATGACTTATAGAGTTGGAGCACTAATTGTAATTAAGGAGCATAAACTTGAGGAATAAATTCTTCAGTGAAACCTTTTGCGTAAAACTAGCTATTACTGGTCACCGAGGTTCAACTAAACGAAGATTGCGCATGTCGGCACCTTTGTTCATTGCAAAAATAACTTTAAAAAAGGCACACTGTCATTAATGGAATATAGAACGATAATGGGCAGGATAAAATATGTAAAATAACGCTCATAGGTATAGATTTTTCGCGTTGGCATCTTCAGGAAGTAGTGATCCTTTTCCCATAAAGAAAGAAATGTAGAAAAATGTTTAATCAACGTAAATTTAAAGTTTAAACATTGATTCAATGTCAAATGTCTGGTGGGTTACATCTTCCAGCAAGTCAGTCACTGTGAAGGAATGAATACCACTTGTTTGAGGCGGGTTGGTTTTTTTATTTGGCCACTCGTGCAGTGGTGGAACGGTACTCGATCACGCCGTACAGTCGTGAACGTTGCACTCACGCTCACGCCAGTTGTTTATTTTTTCACTCTTACTCTGTGTATTCACTATGCGTTAACTGAATTATATAGATTAAGCGCCTGAAAATATTTTGAAAGAATATTATATGTAATTCTTATTCGATCGAAAATATTCAATGATCTTACTTCCCAAGTGAGTAAGTGAGATCATTAATTCTAAGCTGGAGTTAAGGATTCGGTAAAACAAAACGAAGATCCAATTCTGAAACATTACATTCTGCTTACATTTTTCACCATTTATGCAGGTTTGATTGAAGACCAGAGCATGCTTTTTCTCAACAATTTTCCTATCTTTTTTTCAATAAGCCAAAAAAACTTCTCGCTAGTGTTAGGAGATCGGACAGCAGGTTTCCAAAAGAATCCACCCAAAAGAATCGGTTGTAATCCATCTTACTGGATTACAACGTTTCGAATATTCAATATTCATTCTCATTTTCTTCGTCTATAGAACAGGAAATTCCAACGCTTCATTTTATATCCTGGAAGCATCCTTACCATTGGGCAACAAATTTGTTCTGATAAAATCTGAAAAGATCGGCACCGATTTGACGATCGGTCGTGCGGTTATAACGATGTTTTCTTCCTAGAAGAACAACACGTAAATTGTGAGATTTCTCAGATACAATTTCTTGGAATTCTATTAATTGAACGACGCCTAAGAAGGTGACGAAATGATCATATTTTTCAGTCTGAATTCGAGTTTTATTAAATAATAATGTCACCAATGGATACGATTTCATTCGATAAGGTTAATTTTTACGTTACTTTGCCAAAAAATGTAGGAGTTACAAAAATTTCAACATTTACTGGTCATAACGTTAGTAAAAAGCCATCAATCAATAGGACTTCAATATATTCAATGCAGAAAGTCTAGAACGGCGGAATCAACCGCCATTTTACTCTACATTTAATTGACACCCATCGTTTTACCGATTCACCACATGCTTTTTAATGAAGCAGCAATTTCTTTTTCGTTGCATTTAACTAACCACGGGGTGCAAAATTAGCTCAGTTATTGATGCTGACTTACGTCTGGCCTTTCTCTCTCCTTTGCAGAGACCCTCTTTCGCCATCACAGCCCTGCACAAATAAGAAAGTTAATGTCGTTTATAAGCTTTAATACCTGCCGGTTATTTTATGAGAAGTTTCATATAATTTGTTTCGTATTTTTATTTTTGAGAAAAAGCATCACGGAATAATTGATAATAAAAATATAAAAAAGAGACATGAAGCCGTTAGAGGTAATTATGTTAAAGGTAATTGGCAGAAATAAAAAAGTTAATGTCGTTTATAAGCTTTAATACCTGCCGGTTATTCTGTCAGGCCTTCTAATTGTGTTTTGCATTTTATTTTTGAGAATAAGCATCACGGAATAATTGATAATAAAAAGATAAAAATGATACATGAAGCCGTTAAAGGTAATTAAGGTCATTGAAAAGAACTTATTCTACATCATTAACAAATTATAAATGAAATATTAACTTAAAACTAGGATTTTATTATGAGAGGCAGTTTGAAGTTAATCGGTGAAAGTCTTAGCATTATATTGCTTAGCAGCGATCTCCTCCAGCAGACCAAATGAGCTCTTTGAGGTCATCTTGAAAAATTAAACATTGTAGGAATGCTAGATTATTTAAAAAATTATTATTAATAACATGACTCTATTGTACCTTTTAGCTAGCGAACCATTAATATGCGTAAATCCTACCGCTTAATACTTACATTTTCGATAATGTATCAAATAACAAAATCATATTTTTTAACAGACTGTCTTTGAAATATGCATAAAATGGAATGGAACTCAAATACTTCATGAAAAATCAAACTAATTTTAAAAGATCTCATAACATGTTTGATAGAATTTACTTGACTTCTATGGTATTAGAAGTCAAGGTATTATATGAAATTCACTTCTATGATAGAATTTACTTGACTTCTACGGTATTTCTACTCTCCCCATACTTCGTAACAGAACTGCATTGACAAAAGGTTCACCGACTGTTAACCTGGCCGGGGTAGCGACGAGGCCGAAGCTCAAAACTGGTTTTCAGAAATATAATTGATGCGTTCGAACAACTAATAACACATATTAAGAACGGCGCGCTACCTGAACCATTCCTTCGTAGAATTAGATATGGAACTCTTCATAAAATGTCTTGAAATCACTTTTTAGTGTTTGATTCAAAGTAAAAAAGATAAAGTAGTGCCAATGCACCGCATGCAAATGATGATAACCCTGATGATGATCGTTCAGATTTGTTTGAAACAATTTAGCGCGAGTGAATGATGTCTAGGAATTTTTTATCTACATCTTAACTTGCAGAAATTAATACAGAGTATTATGTGGATTCTAATAGTTTGCCTGAAACGCATTTATTCTCTCGTGAAAATGAAAATTATTAACGTATATCACGTACCTTGCGAGAGAAAACCATAAATTGATTTATGCGGTGTATGTAGCTGATCAAATATGTAGCTGAAACTGGGACACATAATTACCGCTAAAAAAATTGTATAAAATGTTTAGTTATTTAAGTCCACAAATTATTTATATTGTGCTCTTTACTAAAAAAATATGTGATCATGAGCACATATGTAAGACAAATCCCAGATCCATGATTAATTCTACTGCACCACCCGAGTAACTACTACATTATGCGTGTAACTCTTGTCACAGGGAAAATCTGCGGAGCAAAGATTACATAAAAAAAGCCGGAAGAGGATCAAATTGCGTAATATTTGACGCATTTGAAGCGAAGATTCTAAGCGTGGCTATTAATTTTTATGTAGATAAGAAATTCCCAAGCAGTTTGCTGTTATAAATAAAGCAATGCATGCAAATAAAAATTTCTGTTCAGTGTCCGTTTCCACTGCTAATCAAAACGGATGGATTTAGTATTCAAAATATAAATTTTGTTTAAAAGAGGTTTTCGGTGTTAATGATCAGATATTATTTTAATGAATTAATTATTCAAAGTTAATTAATTACTTGCTTTAATTGATAAAAATTAATTAAATTAGTCAATTTTAAATTGGTTATAAAGGCATATTCATTTTATTATTGAAGCGTTATATTATGATATCTAGATCACATGAATCACTTTTCATTTTAATAATTTCATTACATTTCATTTTAATATTTCAATTCTAGTGTAAAGAGAAAGTAGTTAAAAAATCTTTAACTCACATGATGGCGACGATGAACAATCTTGGCTGCATGATGATGCTTTTGAAGATCCACTTCCTCTATTTGTCAGATAATTTTAAACTTTTGACTACAGCACAGAGGTTAAAGTAAAAATCGTTTACCAGAAAATGCACATATTCAAATCAATTATTCGCCATACGCACAGTGTTCTGTAAAAAATAGAATGCTGTCCGACAGAGCAACGAATTTAGTTGGTTTGAGGCCTTTTTATTTATAATAGACACATTAAAAGGCACTGCGTGTACGCAGTTCATCCTTCAATCAGTAAAACTGATAATGCAGAACTGCTAATCATCAACTTCCAGCAATTTTCCGATAGTAGTAGTCTTTTTATCAAGAGAACATTTTTTGAGCTTTTTTTAAGTCAGCTACTATACCCTAAAATTTTTCCACTATTGAAAGACGTACACGTAATGCAGTGAAGAGCAGTTCCCAAACTGGATTTGATTTATCCCTATGGGATAATGCATTGATTTTAGGCAGCTAATTGTATGAACAAAATATATTTAGGATTTAATTTAACCAATTTCATCAATTACGCAGCCATTTTCGGCTAGATAGCGTGCGCGTTGCGGCTGTTAAATTTTGAAACGCTGAATATTGAATATATTGAATTCGTCACCCGAGCAGTGCAGAGGCGACATCCGAAGCGATATTAAATCCGTAGAACATGGTGGGGTTCATCCGTCCTTGGCCCTGACTGCAACCAGCGTAAGTCTCATCGGCCCGTTGGCCGTGAGTTCCGTAAGACATGGTGGAGCTCGGCCGTCCTTGGCCCTGACTGCAACCAGCGTAAGTCTCATCGGCCCGTTGGCCGTGAGTTCCGTAAGACATGGNTACTCCTTCAGGTACGGTGACGTCTTCTTTGTCGTGAGGCTGTAGCGGCCCCAGCCCGTCACCGTGGCATTGACTTCGTGAAACTCGTCCTCTGAGGAAGCATGTGTACAATAAAACATACAATACACGTTATGCGTTAAAATTTTATAAAAATATAAACTAATTATGGAAATTAATCATTTTACGTTATTATGTGATACACTAACAATATTTAAAGGCGTGCGCGACCCTGCATTATAAGGGCCGCCTAGGACTCGGGGAGCACGTAAATCAGCTTCTCTATGTCCGTTTCGGCTCAGGGTTCTAAGGGCAGTCTCTGGGTAGCTGCATGGTTATCTCGGTATGACTTGGCTCGGCCAACCCTTGTCATACTCTCAAGCGACTATAAAGTCGAAAAGGAGATTCTGATCAGAAACTGAATTCGATCGGGTGGCCAAACAGACCCAGAATAACTTTGCGCCGAAGGTAGTGACTATTCGGCCGAAGCCTAGGTGGTCTCCGAATTTTGTTAGGGATATAAGAGTATTCAGGATTTTCGAGTGCCTCTACATTGCTAAATTTATTACTTACTTATTATTTAAATTTATTAAACATTAATAAATTTAACACATTAACTTTATAACATTATCTTAAATCAGCAGAAATTGGATGACTTTAGAAGTTGGAATGAAATAAATCCCGAAAATATCTTTGTTAACTTAAAATCTTCAGTAATTTAAAAGTGTTTTAATAAAATCAGTTAATATTTCTTTCTCAGACGGATTAAGAAGAAACTTTTATTAATATGAGGAACTCGTTTTGCCCTTTATAATTGAGTTGTCGGATGGAACTAACTGAATGTACAAATCGTTCTCCTGAAAATCTAAAATGGAGTTGAAAATAGTTTTCGTGGCAAAAATAACAGCTGGCACATAAATGAAATTACCTTTTGATATTACGGCAAATTAGGTGCGACAAAAAATGACGTTTCTGCTTGAATGTCTTCAAAAATTTACGATTAACTGGCATATTATTAAATTCGGAAATTGTAATAACTTGATCGGGTTCCTCACTAAGTCAGTTTAACAAGAGTTTTCGTCGGAGTATTAATGAAGACTTGTTCCCACAAGCATTTATTCAAATACACAGTTTATTTACAGCAGTGATGAATAATAGGTTGAAATTAACATATGGCACACATCTGAATAGGCAGGAGGCTAACTAACCCGTAGCACACACTACCACCTTCGAGGTAACCTTCGGTCTTGACACTACATTTTGGAAAACCCGCTATTTTGTTAGTAATAGTCCTTACAGAAATGTTTTGTTTTTGTTTCTCTAAAAATGTTCACTAAACCATCGCTTTGGGGAATTTTTAAGNTGCACAACACAGCCACTGCTTCACAGCGCCGGAGCCCAACTGGCCGGAGTGCAACAGGCCCTACCGCAACAGGCGGCGCATGTTAGGTTAGGTTAGGTTAAGTTACGTTAGGAGTAGCTGTTGCGGTAGGGCCTGTTGCGCTCCGGCCAGTATGCGCTGCGGCCTGTGACTGAACGGCGCTGTTGTGGTGGGCGCTTTGTGTCAAAAGCCGTGAAGATGCCCGGCTGCATCACGCTCGGGAAGGTATATGAATCGCACTGTGGACTTGGGCTATGCTGACCTCTAGCTATCCACCCATTTTGTAAATAGCATGAGTAATGTGGTGTCGGTTTTTATTTATTTGCATAGTCCAGCCAGTCGCCGATTATAGGCCGCAGAATTTTAACAGCTTGCTAAGTGTAGATATGCACAATTTATTATCAAAAGTAGCAAAGAAAAACCTCTGTTGCTCAGCTCATGCAAATACTGGGAAATTATTCATATTTTCTTCTTCCAAAATTTTCATTCAAAGCCTAAGTGCAAATCTCGATTGCCTACACTTTCGCAAGCAATGCAAAATACGGAGCCATATAATAATCACGAAGCATATATTTGTATATCTAATTGAATGCACACTGAATATCCCTTCACGTAAACACATCTTCACCGAAACTATAAATTAGCAAAAATTCAGCTCGGTAATCAATTTTCCCTCGAGGTTGTGCGTAGGGGTGACTTACCCAAAGACGCAATGGGC